>NW_024609754.1:350000-357500 GCF_018296145.1 Oncorhynchus tshawytscha
GGGGACAACAAAAGGCCACTAAAATATGCAGTTTTGTCATACTGTACAACGCAATGCCACAGATGTGTCAGGTTTTGAGGGAGCGTGCAAATGGCATGCAGACTACAGGAATGTACACCAGAGCGGTTGCCAGAGAATTGAATGTTAATTTCTCTACCATAAGCCGCCTCCAACGATGTTTTAGAGAATTTGGCAGTACGTCCAATCGGCCTCGTTAACCACCACAGCCCAGGACCTCCACATCCGGCTTCTTCACCTGCAGGATCGTCTGAGACCAGCCACCCGGGCAGCTGATGAAACTGTGGGTTTGTCTGAGACCAGCCACCCAGACAGCTGATGAAACTGTGGGTTTGTCTGAGACCAGCCACCCAGACAGCTGATGATACTGTGGGTTTGTCTGAGACCAGCCACCCAGACAGCTGATGAAACTGTGGGTTTGTCTGAGACCAGCCATTCAGACAGCTGATGAAACTGTGGGTTTGTCTGAGACCAGCCGTTCAGACAGCTGATGAAACTGTGGGTTTGTCTGAGACCAGCCACCCGGACAGCTGATGAAACTGTGGGTTTGTCTGAGACCAGCCACCCAGACAGCTGATGAAACTGTAATAAAGCTCTTTGGTGGGGGGAAAAATATTCTGATTGGCTGGGCCTGGTTTCCCAGTAGATGGACCTGGCTCCCAAATGGGTGGGCCGACGTCTCCCTGGTCCACCCATGGCTGCACCCCTGTCATGTGAAATCCATAGATTAGGGCCTAATGAATTTATTTAAATTAACTGATTTCCTTTGAAAAAAAAGTCCTTATATGAACTGTTACTCAATTGTAAAATCATTGACATTTTTTGCATGTTGCGTTCATATATTTGCTCAGTATAATATGCTATCTCATATTGTGTAATCTGTCTGTTGTTTTGTTATACCCTGAAGAAGACCAAAACACAGTGATTTTAATCCTCTTACATCTATTTCTATAGATCTCAAAGAGTGGTTGAACATTGTTCGTGATTGATATCCTATATAATATAATATGCTATCTAATATTGTGTAATCTGACTGTTGTGTGTTGTCCGTCGTCCAGGTAAGGAGATGGTGGATTACATCACTAGGTACCTGACCACCATCAGAGAGAGGAAGGTGACCCCAGGCCCAGAGGTGAAGCCTGGCTATATGAGAGAGCTGCTGCCAGACAGCGCCCCCACTGACCCGGAGGACTGGGACTGTATCTTCAGGGACATAGAGAAGGTCATCATGCCTGGGGTACGTTATGTTCACACATTATATACTCAGCAAAAAAAAGAAACGTCCCTTTTTCAGGACCCTGTCTTTCAAAGAGAATTCGTAAAAATCTAAATAACTTCACAGATCTTCATTGTAAAGGGTTTAAACACTGTTTCCCACGCTTGTTCAATGAACCCTAAACAATTAATGAACATGCACCTGCTGAACGGTCGTTAAGACACTAACAGCTTACAGACCGTAGGCAATTAAGGTCACAGTTATGAAAATGTAGGACACTAAAGAGGCCTTTCTACTGACTCTGAAAAACACCAAAAGAAAAATGCTCAGGGTCCTTGCTCATCTGTGTGAACGTTTCCATACCGTGAGGCCTAAGACAGCGCTACAGGGAGACAGGATGGACAGCTGATTGTGCTCGCAGTGGCAGACCACGTGTAACAGCACCTGCACAGGATCGGTACATCCGAACATCACGCCTGCAGGACAGGTACAGGATGGCAACAACAACTGCCCGAGTTAAACCAGGAACGCACAATCCCACCATCAGACTGTCCGTAATAGGCTGAGAGTGGCTGGACCAGACATCACCGGCAACAACGTCGACTTTGGAGGTGGAGGGTCCATCATGGTCTGGGGCGGTGTGTCACAGCATCATCGGACTGAGTTTGTTGTCATTGCAGGCAATCTCAACGCTGTGCGTTACAGGGAAGACATCCTCCTCCCTCATGTGGTACCCTTCCTGCAGTCTCATCCTGACATTACCCTCCAGCATGACAATGCCACCAGCCATACTGCTCGTTCTGTGTGTGATTTCCTGCAAGACAGGAATGTCAGTGTTCTGCCATGGCCAGCGAAGAGCCCGGATCTCAATCCCATTGAGCACGTCTGGGACCTGTTGGATCGGAGGGTGAGGGCTAGGGCCATTCCCCCCAGAAATGTCTGGTAACTTGAAGGTGCCTTGGTGGAAGAGTGGGGTAACATCTCACAACAGGAACTGGCAAATCTGGTGCAGTCCATGAGGAGGAGATGCACTGCAGTACTTAATGCAGCTGGTGGCCACATCAGATACAGACTGTTAATTTTGACCCCCCTTTGTTCAGGAACACATTATTCCATTTCTGTTAGTCACATGTCTGTGTAACTTGTTCAGTTTATGTCTCAGTTGTTGAATCTTGTTATGTTCATACAAATATGTACACATGTTAAGTGTGCTGAAAATAAACACAGTTGACAGTGAGAGGACGTTATTTTCTTGCCGAGTGACTATGAGACGTTACCAGGACCATTGTGGATCAAACATCGATTGTTCACTGTAACTTGTAAGGATATTCTGTCCCCCAAAGTATATTTCTGGCACTAATGATGGTGTGTGTGTGTGTGTGTGTGTGTGTGTGTGTGTGTGTGTTGGTCAGGTGGTCCACTGGCAGAGCCCCTACATGCATGCGTACTATCCAGCCCTGACCTCCTGGCCCTCCATGTTAGGAGACATGTTGGCTGACGCCATCAACAACATCGGATTCACCTGGGTAACTATCTTACCACGTCAAACATGATTTACACTTTGTGTGGAACTACACTAAATTAACTCACTTAATTATCCAACTCAACTTTTGGTTTAAAGACTCGAATATCATGTTTGTTTAAAAAATATATATTTCATGGAAAAACATTATCTGTGACATTAAGTTTGTGAGTTTTTTTAATCTATTAAGTTACTTTGGATACAATCATCTGCTACAGAAAACTCCTGCAGGAAATCCTATAGTAGTGTGATATTATAATTGTAATGACTATTTATGATAGAATAACATGATGTTGTTGTGTGTTGGGTCCAGGCCTCCAGCCCGGCCTGTACAGAGCTGGAGATGAACGTGATGGACTGGTTGTGTAAAGCTCTTGGTCTCCCCACCTTCTTCCTCCATCACCACCCAGACAGCACCGGGGGAGGAATACTGCAGGTAGGATAGATACACCTGGGTACACCTGACCACACCTGACCATACTCACCTTACAGTACCACCAGACAGCACCAGGAGGAATACTGCAGGTAGGATAGATACACCTGGGTACACCTGACCATACCTGACCATACTCACCTTACAGTACCAACCAGACAGCACCAGGGGAGGAATACTGCAGGTAGGATAGATACACCTGGGTACACCTGACCACACCTGACCATACTCACCTTACAGTACCAACCAGACAGCACCGGGGGAGGAATACTGCAGGTAGGATAGATACACCTGGGTACACCTGACCATACCTGACCATACTCACCTTACAGTACCAACCAGACAGCACCGGGGGAGGAATACTGCAGGTAGGATAGATACACCTGGGTACACCTGACCTGACCATACCTGACCATACTCACCTTACAGTACCAACCAGACAGCACCAGGGGAGGAATACTGCAGGTAGGATAGATACACCTGGGTACACCTACCTGACCATACTCACCTTACAGTACCACCCAGACAGCACCGGGGAGGAATACTGCAGGTAGGATAGATACATACACCTGACCATACCTGACCATACTCACCTTACAGTACCACCCAGACAGCACCAGGGGGAGGAATACTGCAGGTAGGATAGATACACCTGACCATACCTGACCATACTCACCTTACAGTACCACCCAGACAGCACCAGACAGGGGAGGAATACTGCAGGTAGGATAGATACACCTGACCATACCTGACCATGACCATCACCTTACAGTACCAACTAGACAGCACCAGGGGAGGAATACTGCAGGTAGGATAGATACACCTGACCATACCTGACCATACACCTGACCATACCTGACCATACTCACCTTACAGTACCAACCAGACAGCACCAGGGGAGGAATACTGCAGGTAGGATAGATACACCTGACCATACCTGACCATACCTGACCATACTCACCTTACAGTACCAACTAGACAGCACCAGGGGAGGAATACTGCAGGTAGGATAGATACACCTGACCATACCTGACCATACTCACCTTACAGTACCAACCAGACAGCACCAGGGGAGGAATACTGCAGGTAGGATAGATACACCTGACCATACCTGACCATACTCACCTTACAGTACCAACTAGACAGCACCAGGGGAGGAATACTGCAGGTAGGATAGATACACCTGACCATACCTGACCATACTCACCTTACAGTACCAACTAGACAGCACCAGGGGAGGAATACTGCAGGTAGGATAGATACACCTGGATACACCTGACCATACCTGACCATACTCACCTTACAGTACCAACTAGACAGCACCAGGGGAGGAATACTGTAGGTAGGATAGATACACCTGACCATACCAGACCATACTCACCTTACAGTACTACCCATACAGCACCAGGGGAGGAATAGGCAGGTAGACATGTACCTGACTGTCTACTGGAGAGAGATGTACTCTCACAGCACCACCTAGTGGTGAATGGGAATACCATTCTCTACACTCCTCTCAGAGAGCAGTGAATAAGAGCTCTCAGGTGTTTCAGGAATACCAGACACAGGGGAGGTAGTAGGATAGATACACCTGACCCTCCCTGACCTGTCTCCCTGACCATACTCCCTGTCAGCCCACCTTACTTTGTACCATACTCCAGCACCTCTTTGGAGGAATACTCCCAGGTTGATAGATACACCTGATACACCTGACCTACCTCCCTCTTTGTCTCCCTCCATCCCCTTTGTCTAGACAGCACCTCCCTCCCTACTCTACCCTCTTTGTCAGCACCATCCCCTTTGTCTCACCTGCAGGTAGGATAGATACCCTCCCTCCATACCTGACCATACTCACCTCCCTCATACTTTGTCTACCCACACCCCTCCCTCCAGGGGAGGAATCCCTCCCAGGTCCCTCCCTCCCTCCCACCTGACCCTCCCTCCCAGACAGCACCGGGAGGAATACTGCAGGTAGGATAGATACACCTGGGTACAGACCATACCTAGACCATGCTCTCCCTCCCTCCCTCCCTCCCTCCCAGCACCTACTGCAGGTTGTCTCCCTCCATACCTGACCCTCTTTGTACCTCCCTCCCTCCATTACACCCCTGACCCTCCCTACCTCCCAGGGGAGGAATCTTTGTCTCCCTCCATCCCTCTTTGTCTCCCTCCCTCCATTCCCCCTCCCTACCAACCAGACAGCCCTCCCTACCCCACCACCAGCCCTCCATTCCCCCTCCCTCCCTCTTTGTCTCTCCCTCCCTCCATTCCATAAACCCTCCCTCCATTCCTCCCTCCCTGACCTCCCTCCCTCCCTCCCTCCCTCCCTCCCTCCCTCCCTCCATTCACCCCCCTCCCTCCCTCTTTGTCTCCCTCCCCCTCCATACTCCCCTCCCTCCCTCCCTCCATTCCTGACCCTCCCTCCCTCCCTCCCTCCCTCCCTGACCCCTCCTCAGACAGCACCTCCCTCCCTCCCTCCCTTTTGTTCCCTCCATCCCTCTTTGTCTTCCAGCACCCCTCCATACCATTCTCCCCCTCCCTCCCTCCCTCTTTGTCTCCCTCCATCCCTCTTTGTCTCCCCCTCATTCCCCCTCCCTCCTCCCTCTCCCTCCCTCTGTACCTCCTCCTCCCTCCCTCCCTCCCTCCCTCCCCCTCCCTCCCTCCCTCCCTCCCTCCCTCCCTCCCTCCCTCCCCTCCCTCCCTCCCTCCCTCCCTCTTTGTCTCCCTCCATCCCTCTCCCTCCCTCCTCTCCTCCTCTCCCTCCCTCCTCCTCCCTCCCTCCTTCCCTTCCCCCTCCCTTTGTCCCCCTCCCCTCCTCCTCCCTCCCTCCTCCTCTCTCTCCCTCCATCCTCTCCCTTCTCCCTTCCCTCCCTCCCTCCCTGTCCCCTCCCCCTCCCTTCCTTTGTCTCCTCCCTCTCCCTCCCTCCCTCCCTCCCTCCCCTCCCTCCCCCCCCCCTTCCTTCCTCCCTCTCTCCTCTCTCTCCCCCATCCCTCTCTACTCTCAGAGCACAGTGAGTGAGAGTAGTCTGGTAGCTCTGCTAGCTTCCAGGAAGCACAGGATCCAACAGCTGAAGAGGACAGATCCAGCAGACAGAGACCTGGACGACTCAGTGGTCAACTCCAGACTGGTGGCCTACGCATCAGACCAGGTCAAGATGGGATGGGTTAGGGACCCACACACACACACACGCACATATGCAACGTTTGCAAACACACACACACACACACACACACACAAATAGTGAGTTCTGCATAATGAGAGATTGTCTGTCTGCCCGTGTGTCCGTCCATCTGCCTGTCTGTCCGTGTGTCCGTCCATCTGCCTGTCTGTCTGTCTGTCTGTCCGTGTGTCCGTCTGTCTGTCTGTCTGTCCGTCCATCTGCCTGTCCGTGTGTCCGTCCATCTCTCCGTCTCCTCTCTGCCTCTATCAGGCTCACTCCTCAGTGGAGAAGGCAGGTCTGATCTCCCTGGTGAAGATCAGGTTCCTCCCTCCAGACGACCACTTCTCCCTGAGAGGAGACACTCTGAAACAGGCCATCCAGGAGGACAGGAGGAGAGGACTGGTACCTGTCATGGTAGGTCATGGTAGGGTATATTAGGGGGCGGTAGGTCATGGTAGGGTATATTAGGGGGCTGTAGGTCATGGTAGGGTATATTAGGGGGCTGTAGGTCATGGTAGGGTATATTAGGGGATGGTAGGTCATGGTAGGGTATATTAGGGGGCGGTAGGTCATTGTAGGGTATATTAGGGGATGGTAGGTCATGGTAGGGTATTTTGGGGATGGTAGGTCATGGTAGGGTATGTTAGGGGTGGTAGGTCATGGTAGGGTATATTAGGGGTGGTAGGTCATGGTAGGGTATATTAGGGGTGGTAGGTCACGATAGGGTATATTAGGGGGGCGGTAGGTTATGGTAGGGTATATTAGGGGATGGTAGGTCATGGTAGGGTATATTAGGGGATGGTAGGTCATGGTAGGGTATATTAGGGGTGGTAGGTTATGGTAGGGTATATTAGGGGTGGTAGGTCATGGTAGGGTATATTAGGGGTGGTAGGTCATGGTAGGGTATATTAGGGGATGGTAGGTCATGGTAGGGTATATTAGAGGGCGGTAGATCATGGTAGGGTATATTAGGGGCGGTAGGTTATGGTAGGGTATATTATGGGGTGGTAGGTCATGGTAGGGTATATTAGGGGATGGTAGGTCATGGTAGGGTATATTAGGGGGTGGTAGGGTATATTAGGGGGTGGTAAGTCATGGTAGGGTATATTAGGGGGCGGTAGGTCATGGTTGGGTATATTAAGGGTATACCAAT
>NW_024609754.1:365000-399557 GCF_018296145.1 Oncorhynchus tshawytscha
ATAGAACACAGTATAGAGATAGAGATAGAACACAGTATAGAGATAGAGATAGAACACAGTATAGAGATAGAACACAGTATAGAGATAGAACACAGTATAGAGATAGAACACAGTATAGAGATAGAACACAGTAGAGATAGAGATAGAACACAGTATAGAGATAGAACACAGTATAGAGATAGAACACAGTATAGAGATAGAACACAGTATAGAGATAGAACACAGTATAGAGATAGAGATAGAACACAGTATAGAGATAGAGATAGAACACAGTATAGAGATAGAGATAGACACACGGTATAGAGATAGAACACAGATAGAGATAGAACACAGTATAGAGATAGAGATAGAACACAGTATAGAGATAGAGATAGAACACAGTATAGAGATAGAGATAGAACACAGTATAGAGATAGAACACAGTATAGAGAGATAGAACACAGTATAGAGATAGAGATAGAACACAGTATAGAGATAGAGATAGAACACAGTATAGAGATAGAGATAGAACACAGTATAGAGATAGAGATAGAACACAGTATAGAGATAGAGATAGAACACAGATAGAACACAGTATAGAGATAGATAGAGACAGGGATAGAGACAGCACACAGTATAGAGATAGAGATAGAGACAGGGATAGAGATAGAGACAGAACACAGTATAGAGATAGAGACAGAACACAGTATAGAGATAGAACACAGTATAGAGATAGAGATAGAACACAGTATAGAGATAGAGATAGAACACAGTATAGAGATAGAGATAGAACACAGTATAGAGATAGAGACAGAACACAGTATAGAGATAGAACACAGTATAGAGATAGAACACAGTATAGAGATAGAGATAGAACACAGTATAGAGATAGAGACAGAACACAGTATAGAGATAGAGATAGAACACAGTATAGAGATAGAGATAGAACACAGTATAGAGATAGAGATAGAACACAGTATAGAGATAGAGACAGAACACAGTATAGAGATAGAGACAGAGATAGAGATAGAGACAGAACACAGTATAGAGATAGAGACACAGTATAGAGATAGAGACAGAGGATAGAGATAGAGACAGAACACAGTATAGAGATAGAGATAGGTCTCTGCAATGTCCACATAGCTAGTTCTTAGATGTCATGGTCAGCTGTGAATAGGTCAGAAGTCAGTCTGTTGCTCTGAGCTGGATAATGATTGACAAGGCTTGTTCATGGCAATTGGCAACTGCTATTACAGCAAGGAGTTCAAAGGTCAGTCATTGCAGGTTTAAGCCTATGAGGTAACAGGTATGTGTGTTATTATGATGCTCAAGGTTTATTTTTTTAAATTTTACCTTTATTTAACTAGGCAAGTCAGTTAAGAACAAATTCTTATTTTCAATGACGGCCTAGGAACAGTGGGTTAACTGCCCTGTTCAGGGGCAGAACAACAGATTTGTACCTTGTCAGCTCGGGGATTTGGTTACTATTCCAATGCTCTAACCACTAGGCTACCTGCCACCCTGTAAAGGGCAGAGCACTGATAGAGATCATTCCTTCACATGGATAACCTGGGTGTGCCCAACCCTCCTTTAAGGCTGGGATTCAATCCAATCACAGTCTTTGGACAATGCTCCACTTAAAGGTTATTTCTGGTTGAGTCTACATACGCAACATTTTAATGAGGTCTCTGCTAACGTGAATAGATTGAATTCCGGCCTGACTATTGAACCCAACTCCAAGCTGACTGGATTAGATCCGAGCCTAAGTATGGAACCCAACTCCAACCTGATTTGGATTGAATCCCGGCCTAAGTATTGAACCCAACTCCAACCTGACTGGATTAGATCCGAGCCTAACTATTGAACCCAACTCCAACCTGATTTGGATTGAATCCCGGCCTAAGTATTGAACCCAACTCCAACCTGATTTGGATTGAATCCCGGCCTAAGTATTGAACCCAACTCCATCCTGATTTGGATTGAATCCCGGCCTAAGTATTGAACCCAACTCCAACCTGATTTGGATTGAATCCCGGCCTAAGTATTGAACCCAACTCCATCCTGATTTGGATTGAATCCCGGCCTAAGTATTGAACCCAACTCCAACCTGATTTGGATTGAATCCCGGCCTAAGTATTGAACCCAACTCCAACCTGATTTGGATTGAATCCCGGCCTAAGTATTGAACCCAACTCGTTTGAATAAAAATGTATATTTGACCACGTTCTCATTTTCTCAGAACACAAATAAATGGGCCTATTTTAGGATATAAATACAGAGCTTACGTACATATTATGTCAATTGAAATCTCGTCGCACTGCCTCTCCTCAAACTTACGTGAATGAGAAAATGGCCAAACACAGGTTTCTCTCAACTGTCAAATCTCCCCCCTCTCTCCCCCTTCTCTCTCTCGGTCTACCCCTCTCTCTCTCCCCCTCTCTCTGTCTACCCCTCTCTCTCTCTCAGGAAGGGAATGCTCTGACTTAGGAGTTGCTACGGAGATTGACGCGGTCCCGCACCATGTACCTTGTCCCCGCCGACATCGATGGGAAACGCATCATCCGCTTCACCGTGACGTCACAGCTGACCACCTCAGAGGACATTATCAGGGACTGGGACATCATTCGCAAAATGGCCGCCGACCTTCTGGCCGAGGAGGCCGAAAAACAGGCGGTCAGTAAAATGGAGGAGCACCAGTCTTCAGTCAGAAAAACTGTTGAGAAGCTGTCAGAGACAAACAGTGATTTGGGGAATCACACAACAACAGCAGCAGAGGGCTTGGCTGCCTCTCTCATGACTAGGAAACCAAAGGAGATTGAAAAGGCCATCAGTGACACAAAGGACGAACCACTGAAAACACCCAAAGAGTTGGAGACCAGCCAGACACAGACCAGCCCCAAGACAGGATCCAAAGAGCCAGAGGTCGGCCCGACACAGACCAGTCCCAAGACAGGATCTAAAGAGCTAGAGGCCGACCCGACACAGACCAGCCCCAAGACAGGACCCAGAGAGCTTGGGACCAGCCTGGCGCAGACCAGCCAGGACCCAGAGACAGGAGCCAGAGACGGCCCTGAGGAGATCCCCTGTACTGCTGCCTTCAGAGTTCAGAGGGTCCAACCACAGCTCCGCTTGGACAGTGATAAGACTGGATTTAGACCACAACCACCATTCTGGATGGATAAAGAAAAGTCTGGGTCTGAGAACAGGCCGAGGAGGACAGTACGCTCTCTGAGCTGCAGCAGTGAGCCCTTACCTGGCCCCATTGGGCCCCTGTTTGGTCATAACACTGACCCCCTTTCTAAGCCTCTCTCTAGCTCTGTCACGGACTCGCAGCCTGGACATAAAGACCCAGACCTCATCCACCCCCTAAATGACACCCAGGTCAGACGTCTCTCTTCCAGCCCAAGCCCCTCAGGCCTCTTTCAGATCCCAGAGTGGCCTTCTCCAACCAATTCCAACCAGCTGGGGAAACGGGTCCTGAGGAAGCTCACCAAGTTCTACAGCTTTCCCAGTTTCTGCCACCTGTGGGTGCAGTGTGGGCGCTACCAGGTGTGCTGCCCTGTCAGGGGACTTCAGATCGCCCCAAAGCTCAGATCTCCCCAAAACCCTGGTCCTCCTCTGGGTGTAGGAGACTCCGCTGTTGGTCTTGTTCCTCTGTGACTCCAGTAGATACCGCTAACTTTCCTGCTCTACTGTAGCCAAGGTTAGCTCCTGGGTCGTATTCATTAGGCACAACGTAGCAAAATGTTTTGCAATGGAAAATGAAAATGAATGTTTCTTATTGTACAAGACCACCTTGGTCCAATCCATTTTCTTCCATTTGGTGCCTGATGCATACGACCCTGTAGTCTCCCTACCAAATGTTTCCCACAAACACCTTTGTGGTTTCAGGATGTAGAGATGGCAGAGCTCTGAGGTCTTTCATTTATTTTAGATTTTTTATCAGATATCTTTTTTTTTAAGTGACACAGCCACACATCTCAGATAGATATACTATATGTTTTTTTGTATTTATTACAAAATCAATCTTTATTTATTTATTTACAAATGTTCCATACAGTTTTCAATTTTCACATTTTTTCTCTATAGTCATAAAATGTACATCAGATGAATAATTTGACAGTTAATTTTAAAATAAGAGATTAACAGTTAGAAAATATGTAAATAAAAAATCAATCATAAGTGTATCTTTCCATCAGAAATAGAGTGGTACATCTCCTGTGTCATGGGGATGTATCCCTTACTGTCCTCCAGGTAGTATAATCGATCCTGCATCACAGATGGGTTGAATCCCTCTTCGGCTAGCTTCACCTTCATCTGCTTGAATGTTCCAGTCACAGCCAGGGAATTCTGGGATTTTAAAATAAAATCAATTACATTAAAATGAATGTTTAATGAATCCTAAGCGTTTTGAGAAAATCTTTAAAAAAGGTACAAGCTGGGATCAGGGAATCTCTTCAACATGTCCCAGACGGTGGCTTTGAGTGCTAATAAAAGGTGTCATGACGATGATTGTAATGAGGACATTATTTCCACGGGGTCACCTGTATACGTATGAATCGTGGTCGAGCGTAGCTGGGCAGGGAGGTGTTGACGTGCTCCAGCGTGGCTTTACTGTCAAACTCCATGTCATCTTTCAGTTTGATCGCTGCCATTCCAACCCTCCCATCGTGTCCTGTGGGGTACGTCACAAAGCAGGATCACCAAGAGAGACAGCTGACTTCGATACATGTTCAGAAATTACTATTGATTTTGAATTCTCCCCCTTTAATGTCCTGGTCATTCACAGCCAACATGAGGAGAACACACTGGGATAACAACTACACAATGATGTGACTGTGAGGGTTGTAGGTGTGTACGTGTGTATTGTTATATGTAGCTATATATACTATGTCAACTGTGCGTAGTGTATATAAAACATTCTATGAATAAACCTATTCTATAAAAAATAAAAATGTTTCATGAGGTAAGAGTGTCTGTTAAATGAACCTAGCTACCTCTGGATAAGAGAGTCTGTTAAATGAACCTAGCTACCTCTGGATAAGAGAGTCTGTTAAATGAACCTAGCTACCTCTGGATAAGAGAGTCTGTTAAATGAACCTAGCTACCTCTGGATAAGAGTGTCTGGTAAATGAACCTAGCTACCTCTGGATAAGAGCGTCTGTTAAATGAACCTAGCTACCTCTGGATAAGAGAGTCTGTTAAATGAACCTAGCTACCTCTGGATAAGAGAGTCTGTTAAATGAACCTAGCTACCTCTGGATAAGAGAGTCTGTTAAATGAACCTAGCTACCTCTGGATAAGAGCGTCTGGTAAATGAACCTAGCTACCTCTGGATAAGAGCGTCTGGTAAATGAACCTAGCTACCTCTGGATAAGAGCGTCTGGTAAATGAACCTAGCTACCTCTGGATAAGAGCGTCTGTTAAATGAACCTAGCTACCTCTGGCTAAGAGCGTCTGTTAAATGAACCAAGCTACCTCTGGATAAGAGCGTCTGTTAAATGAACCAAGCGACCTCTGGATAAGAGCGTCTGCTAAATGACTAAAATCAAAAGTCAAATCACCTGGAACCTTGACACCGTAGACGTTGGCTTCTTCGATACATTCCACCATGATCAGGTGCTCAGTCACCTCCGTGGTGGCCACGTTCTCTCCTTTCCACCTGGATGTTGACTCATATCAAATTCATTCAGACAGTAGCCTGGCATAGAACCCAAAGAGCAAGCAGAAGCAGACTGCAAACACACCCAAGAAGGAAGAAACCTAGAGAAACCCAGCTCATAACTCAACCTGCAGGTGATTCACAGGACAGTAACATTACATCTATAGTATTAAACCCAGCTCATAACTCAACCTGCAGGTGATTCACAGGACAGTAACATTACATCTATAGTATTAAACCCAGCTCATAACTCAACCTGCAGGTGATTCACAGGACAGTAACATTACATCTATAGTATTAAACCCAGCTCATATCTCAACCTGCAGGTGGTTCACAGGACAGTAACATTACATCTATAGTATTAAACCCAGCTCATATCTCAACTATAGTATTAAACCCAGCTCATATCTCAACCTGCAGATGGTTGCAAGGACAGTAACATTACATCTATAGTATTAAACCCAGCTCATATCTCAACCTGCAGGTGGTTCACAGGACAGTAACATTACATCTATAGTATTAAACCCAGCTCATATCTCAACCTGCAGGTGGTTCACAGGACAGTAACATTACATCTATAGTATTAAACCCAGCTCATATCTCAACCTGCAGGTGATTCACAGGACAGTAACATTACATCTATAGTATTAAACCCAGCTCATATCTCAACCTGCAGGTGGTTCACAGGACAGTAACATTACATCTATAGTATTAAACCCAGCTCATATCTCAACCTGCAGGTGGTTCACAGGACAGTAACATTACATCTATAGTATTAAACCCAGCTCATATCTCAACCTGCAGGTGGTTCACAGGACAGTAACATTACATCTATAGTATTAAACCCAGCTCATATCTCAACCTGCAGGTGGTTCACAGGACAGTAACATTACATCTATAGTATTAAACCCAGCTCATAACTCAACCTGCAGGTGATTCACAGGACAGTAACATTACATCTATAGTATTAAACCCAGCTCATAACTCAACCTGCAGGTGATTCACAGGACAGTAACATTACATCTATAGTATTAAACCCAGCTCATAACTCAACCTGCAGGTGATTCACAGGACAGTAACATTACATCTATAGTATTAAACCCAGCTCATAACTCAACCTGCAGGTGATTCACAGGACAGTAACATTACATCTATAGTATTAAACCCAGCTCATAACTCAACCTGCAGATGATTCACAGGACAGTAACATTACATCTATAGTATTAAACCCAGCTCATAACTCAACCTGCAGGTGATTCACAGGACAGTAACATTACATCTATAGTATTAAACCCAGCTCATATCTCAACCTGCAGGTGATTCACAGGACAGTAACATTACATCTATAGTATTAAACCCAGCTCATAACTCAACCTGCAGGTGATTCACAGGACAGTAACATTACATCTATAGTATTAAACCCAGCTCATATCTCAACCTGCAGGTGATTCACAGGACAGTAACATTACATCTATAGTATTAAACCCAGCTCATAACTCAACCTGCAGGTGATTCACAGGACAGTAACATTACATCTATAGTATTAAACCCAGCTCATATCTCAACCTGCAGGTGGTTCACAGGACAGTAACATTACATCTATAGTATTAAACCCAGCTCATATCTCAACCTGCAGGTGGTTCACAGGACAGTAACATTACATCTATAGTATTAAACCCAGCTCATAACTCAACCTGCAGGTGATTCACAGGACAGTAACATTACATCTATAGTATTAAACCCAGCTCATAACTCAACCTGCAGGTTCATCTCAGGACAGTAACATTACATCTATAGTATTAAACCCAGCTCATATCTCAACCTGCAGGACAGGACAGTAACATTACATCTATAGTATTAAACCCAGCTCATAACTCAACCTGCAGGTGATTCACAGGACAGTAACATTACATCTATAGTATTAAACCCAGCTCATATCTCAACCTGCAGGTGATTCACAGGACAGTAACATTACATCTATAGTATTAAACCCAGCTCATAACTCAACCTGCAGGTGATTCACAGGACAATAACATTACATCTATAGTATTAAACCCAGCTCATAACTCAACCTGCAGGTGATTCACAGGACAGGACAGTAACATTACATCTATAGTATTAAACCCAGCTCATAACTCAACCTGCAGGTGATTCACAGGACAGTAACATTACATCTATAGTATTAAACCCAGCTCATAACTCAACCTGCAGGTGATTCACAGGACAGGACAGTAACATTACATCTATAGTATTAAACCCAGCTCATAACTCAACCTGCAGGTGATTCACTCAACCTGCAGACAGGACAGTAACATTACATCTATAGTATTAAACCCAGCTCATAACTCAACCTGCAGGTGATTCACAGGACAGTAACATTACATCTATAGTATTAAACCCAGCTCATAACTCAACCTGCAAGTTATTCACAGGACAGTAACATTACATCTATAGTATTAAACCCAGCTCATAACTCAACCTGCAAGTTATTCACAGGACAGGACAATAACATTACATCTATAGTATTAAACCCAGCTCATAACTCAACCTGCAAGTTATTCACAGGACAGTAACATTACATCTATAGTATTAAACCCAGCTCATAACTCAACCTGCAAGTTATTCACAGGACAATAACATTACATCTATAGTATTAAACCCAGCTCATAACTCAACCTGCAGGTGATTCACAGGACAGTAACATTACATCTATAGTATTAAACCCAGCTCATAACTCAACCTGCAAGTTATTCACAGGACAGGACAGTAACATTACATCTATAGTATTAAACCCAGCTCATTATTAAACCTTTAGTTGATAACTACTAAAGTAAAACAGCTAAAGCGTTTCTGACCTGAAGGTGTCTCCGATGCGGTCCATGAAGTAAACAAAGCCCTCGTGGTCGATCCTCAGCAGGTCTCCACTGTTGAAGTACAGATCTCCCTTAACAAACACATCTCTCAGCTTCTTCCTGTCTGTCTGCTGCTGGTTATGAGCATAGCCACTAAACGGAGCCTGCGCCGTAATCTTGGCAACCAGCAATCCAGTTTCTCCTGAGGACCAAAACAACAAGTAATGAGGTGTGTGTTTGTGTGTGTGTTTGTGGGTGTGTGTGTGAGAGAGAATGTGTGTGTGTGTTCTCACCTTTAGGGACTTTGATACAGAAACCTCTAGAGTCTTTGACAGGTTCCTCTCTCTCTGTGTCATACTGAATCAGAGCGTAGGAGAAGCTTGCCTGCGAACACACATAGAACAGACAGACAGACAGACAGACAGACAGACAGACAGACAGACAGACAGACAGACAGACAGACAGACAGACAGACAGACAGACAGACAGACAGACAGACAGACAACACACATAACAAGAGAAAACAATGATACACCGTATCAATCAATCAAATGTATTTATTAAGCCCTTCTTACATCAGCCGACGTCACAAAGTGCTGTACAGAAACCCAGCCTAAAACCCCAAACAGCAAGCAATGCAAGTGTAGAAGCACAGTGGCTAGGAAAAACTCCCTAGAAAGGCCAGAACCTCGGAAGAAACCTAGAGAGGAACCAGGCTATAATGGGTGGCCCAGTCCTCTTCTGGCTGTGCCGGGTGGAGATTATAACAGAACATGGCCAAGACGTTCAAATGTTCATAGATGACCAGCAGGGTCCAATAATAATAATGTATGTACATAAACAGTGTAATATACTGTATCTATGTAACAAAAAGGAATCTTTCAAAAGTATTCAGCCTTGGCGTTTTTTCCTATTTTGTTGCATTACAATAGCTTTATAATACGAGTATCTAATAACAATGAAGATAGTATAGTGCCACCAGAAAACAAAGATGTTCTACTTCTATTTGAGTTTCCATACAAAACAGTGTCCTGACACACTTCGTCACACTGATGTAATACATCTCACATAGACTGTCAAGAATAGAAACAAGGTAGTCTTTCTCAGAAGCTCAGTGTCTGTCTATCCCAACGGCACCCTATTCCCTATATAGTGCACTACATTTGACCAGAGCCCTAGGGACCCTGGTTGAAAGTAGTGCACTAGAAAGTGAATAGGCTGGTATTTGGAACACAACAGCCATTATTGTCCCAGACAGTAAGTCTCACTTTATGAAGGAAGTGCTCTTTGCCAATCGCTCCGACTTTCCCGATGTAGTTGATGAAGCCGACGTTTCCCTCTGTGGCTCCGTAACATTCACAGACACGGATGTCACCAAAACGCTGCAGGAACTCTGACCAGGTGTCTGCTCTAAGCCCGTTACCCAGGGCCAGACGTACCTTGTGATGCCTGTCATTATCTTTCTGAGGAGAGAAGAGGACAGCAGAGTAGAGAAGAGGAGAGGTGAAGAGACAAAGGGAGGGGAGAAGGGAGGAGAGAAGAGGTAGGGAGAGAAGAGGTGAGGAGAGAAGAGGTGGGGAGAGGTGAGGAGAGAAGAGGGGAGAAGAGAAGAGGATGTACAGGCATTTGGTTTACATTGATTAATGATTTAATACTATCAGCCCATTTCTTTTTGGTCTTTAATGGTCTGAATGATGAAAGTAACAGGAGGCGTGTGTTCCAGTACCTTGGGAGAGTTACAGAGGTACCTCATGATCTCTCCTATGTACTGGATCACTGTCACCTTGTGTTTCCTGCAGTCATCCCAGAAGTTATCGGCAGAGAATTTACGCCTCAGGACAACGGTGTTGCCTGAGAGGAGAAGATAAAGCACCAACATTCAACAGAGCTCACAACCTCATGGACAAACAAACTAACTCACTAACTGACTGACAAAATGATTACCTAACAAACTAACTAACTGACTGACTAAATGATTACCTAACAAACTAACTGACTGACTGACTAAATGATTACCTAACTAACTAACTAACTGACTAAATGATTACCTAACAAACCAACTCACCAACTGACTAAATGATTACCTAACTAACTAACTCACTAACTGACTAAATGATTACCTAACAAACTAACTCACTAAATTATTTCCTAACTAACTAACAAACATACTGACTAAATGATTACCTAACTAACTAACTCACTGACTGGCTAAATGATTACCTAACAAGCTAAATCACTACATTACTAAATTATTAGCTAACAAACTAACTAACTGACTGACGAAATAATCACCTAACTAACTAACTCACTGACTGACAAAATGATTACCTAACTAACTAACTGACTGACTGACTAAATGATTACCTAACTAACTAACTGACTGACTGACTAAATGATTACCTAACTAACTAACTGACTGACTGACTAAATGATTACCTAACTAACTAACTGACTGACTGACTAAATGATTACCTAACTAACTAACTGACTGACTGACTAAATTATTACCTTACTAACTAACTCACTGAATGACTAAATGATTACCTAACTAACTAACTCACTGACTGACTAACTGACTAAAGCAGTCCCCTCTGAATGGTTCTGGTTAGGGCCAGGAGTTGTTCCTGACCATGTGACCGGACCAGGAAGGAAGAACTCTGGGCCCTAGTTAAAGGCTACAGCACCACTAAGGCCTAGGAGTTTTTCCTGGTTGATTTGAGAGTCTAAGGTCATTATTGACATAAACAACTTGGAACTCTGTGGGTGCGTCTCAAATGTAACCCTATTCCCTATATAGTGCACTACTTTTGACCAGAGCCATATAGACCCTGGTCAAAAAACAAAAGTAGTGAATTATAAAGGGAATAGGATGCCATTTTGAATGCACTCAGGAACTTTGGAAATGGAAGTACTAGAAGTCACCTCAGAGCCATGTCACCTCTACTCCAATGCCCAGAGTAAAGAGACACTCCATTAAACAACCCTTAGTAAACCCTGGTCAACATCATAACAACGTTATTACACATGACGGCCCTCAAATAACATGGAACGTGTATTCAGAGACATTTGCATTTTTTATCTTCATCATCAGTGCCAAGTCAGGAGTGATTTTTACAGAGAATTTCAATTATTATGTTTTTCTCTCTCCATTTGAATTCCATTTGAATGTAGTCATTGTAATTGCTAGAGATGGCATGGAACCAGTTCTGAAACAGTTCTGAACCAGATCTAGAGAAGTTCTGAACCAGTTCTGAACCAGATCTAAAGAAGTTATGAACCAGTTCTGAACCAGATCTAGAGAAGTTCTGAACCAGTTCTGAAACAGATCTAGAGAAGTTCTGAACCAGTTCTGAACCAGATCTAAAGAAGTTATGAACCAGTTTTTAAGAAGTTCTAAACCAGTTCTGAACCAGATCTAAAGAAGTTCTGAACCAGATCTAAATAAGTTCTGAACCAGTTCTGAACCAGATCTAGAGAAGTTCTGAACCAGATCTAAAGACGTTCTGAACCAGTTCTGAACCAGTTCTGAACCAGATCTAGAGAAGTTCTGAACCAGTTCTGAACCAGATCTAAAGACGTTCTGAACCAGTTCTGAACCAGTTCTGAACCAGATCTAAAGAAGTTCTGAACCAGTTCTGAACCAGTTCTGAACCAGATCTAAAGAAGTTCTGAACCAGTTCTGAACCAGATCTAAAGATGTTCTGAACCAGTTCTGAACCAGATCTAAAGAAGTTCTGAACCAGTTCTGAACCAGTTCTGAACCAGATCTAAAGACGTTCTGAACCAGTTCTTAAAAAGTTCTGAACCAGTTCTGAACCAGATCTAAAGACGTTCTGAACCAGTTCAGTTCTTCACACCTCTTCATATCTTCCTCCCATATACTGCACTACCATGAGGTGCATTTTATCAATGCAGGAATTGAACCCACGACCTGGCCACTGCCTGAACAACACTCTCACCAACTGTGCCGTACAGTACAGAAGTGTACCTCTCTCTATGGCTCCATTCAGACCAATCACAAAGCCTGAAACGTGGTAAAGAGGCAGGTAGATGTAGAAGACATCATCAGAGGCCACACCTGAGATGGCCTGCATAGAGGAGGCCATGTACAGCCTCTCATGTGTGATCACCGCAGCCTTCGGCAGACCTGAGGACGAGACAACAGGAAGGGCGGGAAACAGAGAATCAAGGCTGATGAAAATCTCAAATGGTACCTTATATCTTTGACCAATCAGAGTTGTGTAATCTAAAAATATTTACCTGTCTGCCATAAACATTAGTAGTATTCTATTTAATTCACACTACAGGGCCAACCAGAGACATACTGTACTGGTCTGGACATTTTATTGTTCACATTGTTCTTTCTAGCAGACTTCCTGCAACTATGCTGGATGCATAACCAGGCCAGTCCAGTCCAGCTTACCTGTAGTTCCTGACGTAAAGATGTAGAGGGCAGGGCTCTTTAAGGTGACCTTTGACCTGAGCTGTGGGTCCAGAGGTTGATCTGAGGCCTGCTGTATCCTGCTGCTGCTCAGAGTATTCACTCCCTCCGTCACAAACTTCTCCTCCTCCTCACCCAGCACAAACACACGTACACTCTGCTCCCTCAGGGTGGGGAGAACCTCCTCTACCACTCCACGCAACTCTGGGGGAGGAGAGGGAGGGACACAGACAGAGCAAGCATGAGACAGAATCCTATTAATTCTGGCCTGTGCACTACTAGCACTGCCTCCCACTAGCTGCATAGAGGGAAAGGAGGATACCTAGTCAGTTGTACAACTGAATGCATTGAACTTCCACATTTAACCCAACCCCTCTGAATCAGAGGTGTGGGGGCTGATATAATCAACATCCATGTTTTCAGCGTCCAGGGAACAGTGGGTTAACAGCCTTGCTCAGGAGCAGAACGACATATTTTTACCTTGTACGTTCGGGAATTCGAGCCAGCAACCTTTCGGTTACTGGCCCAACGCTCTAACCACTAGCCTACATATCGGTTACTGGCCCAACGCTCTAACCACTAGCCTAGATATCGATTACTGGCCCAACGCTCTAACCACTAGCCTACATATCGGTTACTGGCCCAACGCTCTAACCACTAGCCTACCTTTCGGTTACTGGCCCAATGCTCTAACCACTAGCCTACATATCGATTACTGGCCCAACGCTCTAACCACTAGCCTACATATCGATTACTGGCCCAACGCTCTAACCACTAGCCTACATATCGGTTACTGGCCCAACGCTCTAACCACTAGCCTACATATCGGTTACTGGCCCAACGCTCTAACCACTAGCCTAGATATCGGTTACTGGCCCAACGCTCTAACCACTAGCCTACATATCGGTTACTGGCCCAACGCTCTAACCACTAGGATACCTTTCGGTTACTGGCCCAATGCTCTAACCACTAGCCTACATATCGATTACTGGCCCAACGCTCTAACCACTAGTCTACATATCAGTTACTGGCCCAACGCTCTAACCACTAGCCTACATATCGGTTACTGGCCCAACGCTCTAACCAGTAGCCTACATATCGGTTACTGGCCCAACGCTCTAACCACTAGCCTACATATCGGTTACTGGCCCAACGCTCTAACCAGTAGCCTACATATCGGTTACTGGCCCAACGCTCTAACCACTAGGTTACCTGCTGGTTACTGGCCCAACGCTCTAACCACTAGCCTACATATCGGTTACTGGCCCAACGCTCTAACCACTAGCCTACATATCGGTTACTGGCCCAACGCTCTAACCACTAGCCTACATATCGGTTACTGGCCCAACGCTCTAACCACTAGCCTACATATCGGTTACTGGCCCAACGCTCTAACCACTAGCCTACATATCGGTTACTGGCCCAACGCTCTAACCACTAGACTACCTGCCGATCTAGACACCATATGTCTCTACACTAGTTATTATATATATATTAATTATTATTCAAAATAGCTGTATTTACAATGATATTGTAAACGGCAACACCAAGGTAAGTGGGCTGGACTTACCTGAAGCAGCCAGGAGCACGTTGGTTCCGCAGCAGGTGAAACAGTGCAATAAGGACTTGGACCTGATGTTGTAGTTGAGCAGAGCGGCTCTACATCCAAGTTTAGCCAGGGCCAGCCAGATAAACACATACATGGGCTCGTTACCCATGAAGAGGGCGACAGTGTCCCCTTCCTTCACGCTGGCGTGCTGTGAGAGCGCCCGGGCCAACTTGTTGCTCTGCTTGTCAACGTCCCGGTATGTATACGAACTCTTCTCGAATACAATAAACTGTTTGTTGGGGTGTTTTTTGACCTTATCGAGAAAACAGTCCAGCATGCTGTAGAACGGTTTGCTCCTCTTGATTCTGTTAATTCGTAACCCGAGTAAGATGCAAGTTACTGTGTAGCGCAGGTCCTGCGTAAAATAAGGATTTCTGAGATAAAGGAAGAGTGGCAGTATAGCCAATCCTGCCAAAATGGTATATAATAACACGTACATATTGAAAGTTAAGGTCTACTTCTTTGTGATTGTCAATAAAAGGTGTCTCCTTCTTGACCGTGCTGTTTAAGAAAGTAACAGGTTATTGCAACACCTCCAGTCCACAACTCTCCACGACCTTTGGACGCATGTAGGCGTGAAATCCCCAACAGCCAATGGCGTTGCGAAGAATATAAAGTAAGGAAGTAGTAGGATATTCTATTCTTCTAATTATGACCATGGCAGTGACATGTTACAGACAGACACCTCTAGGGCGTTGACCTCCATGGGCAGACTGGCCATCTGGCATCTTTTGCCTATTGGGCCAGTCTAACTTTATTTTTCGGGTCACAAGGAAAATGTTCCGGATAATAATGGGGGGGGGGTCTATATAGATGTAATATCTTCTCTCTGACCCCTGGACAAGGTGTAGGCTCTACCTAGTCTATATAGATGTAATATCTTCTCTCTGACCCCTGGACAAGGTGTAGGCTCTACCTAGTCTATATAGATGTAATATCTTCTCTCTGACCCCTGGACAAGGTGTAGGCTCTACCTAGTCTATATAGATGTAATATCTTCTCTCTGACCCCTGGACAAGGTGTAGGCTCTACCTAGTCAATATAGATGTAAAATCTGCTCTCTGACCCCTGGTCAATCTGCTCTCTGACCCCTGGACAAGGTGTAGGCTCTACCTAGTCTATATAGATGGAATATCTTCTCTCTGACCCCTGGACAAGGTGTAGGCTCTACCTAGTCTATATAGATGTAATATCTTCTCTCTGACCCCTGGACAAGGTGTAGGCTCTACCTAGTCTATATAGATGTAATATCTTCTCCCTGACCCCTGGACAAGGTGTAGGCTCTACCTAGTCTATATAGATGTAATATCTTCTCTCTGACCCCTGGACAAGGTGTAGGCTCTACCTAGTCTATATAGATGTAATATCTTCTCTCTGACCCCTGGACAAGGTGTAGGCTCTACCTAGTCTATATAGATGTAATATCTTCTCTCTGACCCCTGGACAAGGTGTAGGCTCTACCTAGTCTATATAGATTAGATGTCAGGCTCTACCTAGTCTCTCTGACCCCTGGACAAGGTGTAGGCTCTACCTAGTCAATATAGATGTAAAATCTGCTCTCTGACCCCTGGTCAAGGTGTAGGCTCTACCTAGTCTATTTAGATGTCAAATCTGCTCTCTGACCCCTGGTCAAGGTGTAGGCTCTACCTAGTCTATATAGATGTAATATCTGCTCTCTGACCCCTGGTCAAGGTGTAGGCTCTACCTAGTCTATATAGATGTAATATCTGCTCTCTGACCCCTGGTCAAGGTGTAGGCTCTACCTAGTCTATTTAGATGTCAAATCTGCTCTCTGACCCCTGGTCAAGGTGTAGGCTCTACCTAGTCTATTTAGATGTCAAATCTGCTCTCTGACCCCTGGTCAAGGTGTAGGCTAGCCATGGATGGGCCTAGGAGGGCATAGGCCCACCCACTTGGGAGCCAGGCCCAGGCTGTCATGAGAATTATGTTCTCAATGTTCAAAACCCAATTCTCAGTCTGCAACCCAGAATTTGTAAGATACTGGTTGAATGAAACAGACAGAGGCCCAGCTATGATAGTCAAAATGTTTATTCATGAGAGCGCTAGTCCGTTGTACAAAACCATTCATTATATACTGGCTCCTTATGCACTTACATTCACACACAAACAGTAGGTATCCTACGCACATACTTCCACACACAAACAGTTGGTATTCTACGCACATACTTCCACACACAAACAGTTGGTATCCTACGCACATACTTCCACACACAAACAGTTGGTATCCTACGCACATACTTCCACACACAAACAGTTGGTATCCTACGCACATACTTCCACACACAAACAGTTGGTATCCTACGCACATACTTCCACACACAAACAGTAGGTATCCTACGCACATACTTCCACACACAAACAGTTGGTATCCTACGCACATACTTCCACACACAAACAGTAGGTATCCTACGCACATACTGTATCATTACCCAGCCGACAAAGATTAGGGAGACCTTGAGAAGTACTCCCTGTCCTCTCCCAAACCTTTAGCCAGGTCGGCACTGAATTTTGCTCAGAGAGTCTGTGTTTAAGATACTATAAAGACATATTGTACAGAGATATTGTTTAACCCTAATTCTGACTAAAACTACACTCACAGATATATAATTTTACTGACTAAAACTAAACAAAACCATCAGATAATAATTGTATGATTCTAATCAATTTCATACAGTTATAAGGTTTCAGAGTGGAATTATTTAATCATTATCGTTCAACATTTAAATCACTTTAACACAGGCCCAGCCAATCAGAATTAGATTTTCCACACAAAACGGCTTTATTACTGACAGAAATACTCCTAAGTTTCATTAGCTGTCCGGGTGGCCGGTCTCAGACGATGCCGCAGGTAAAGAATGAGGGCTGGCGTGGACTAAAACAGGGAGGGACTAAGTAATACTCATTCTTGTTTTCTGTTGCAAAACATTTTTGAAATGTTTTCCATTGCATGTCCTAATGAATAGGACCCAGGAGTAGTATCACCACAGATCTGTTCACAGCTTGATGATGCCTGCCACTATGGAGCTGTAGATCTGGCCAGTCATTGGTGTGTAACTCTGATTTCCCTCCTGTAGGATGTACAGAGGGTCTGTGATGCCTGCCGGGTCGAAACCGTCCTCCACTAACCTCACCTTCATCTGCTTGAAGGTCCCAGTCATCTCCACCGCATTCTGGATGGGGGGGGGACAGACAGACAGACAGACAGACAGACAGACAGACAGACAGACAGACAGACAGACAGGAGAGAGACAGACAGAGAGGAGACAGACAGACAGACAGACAGACAGACAGACAGACAGACAGACAGACAGACAGACAGACAGACAGACAGACAGACAGACAGACAGACAGACAGACAGACGGGAGAGAGAGGGGGCATAGAGAGACATGTAAACACACACAGGCGTTTAGCTCAGTGGACTATTCACCATTCATCTCCAGGGATTTTTCTGCCATTGAAATCCTTGGGCGGGCTGCCTAAGCGGTTCTTCTGGTCGACTAAGTCCAACAGTGTATACCTTTTTGGGGTGAAAAAACATTTCAGTGTAAACTTAAACGAGTAAAATATTATTTTTCAATAATATAATCTTTGAGAATAGATTTGCATTATAGATTTGTTTTATTTTTTACATGTAACATTTATTTAACGAGGCAAGTCAGTTAAGAACAAATTGTTATTTACAATGAGGGCCTACCCCCGGCCAAACCCGGACGACACTGGGCCAATTGTGCGCCCCCCTATGGGACTCCCAATCACGGCCCGGATGTGATACAGCCTGGATCGTATAGATTTTGTTTTTTAGGTTGAACAAAAGAACACAGCATTGAACTAAATGCCTAGAATTGAAGGAATTTAGCTATAAAACTGCAAAAACTTGTTTCAGCTCCATTGAGACGTGTAGAATTGTAGGAAATGTACTTCAAAATGCTAATATTTCTCTACATCACCAAGATGGGGGGCTCTAAAATTGTCTCCAAAATGCAGCCAAGCCGACGGCCTGATAGCGCTCCCTGCCACGTCCAGCACTTAAGTTCATTTTTGATCCAGATAACCCCCTGATCTCTTAACCACAAAAAGAGTCCACGCACCCCGATATGCTCCACATAGCGTTTTTCAACCCTTAGGTTGAAACAAAAGCAAACATTTTTTTTTTTATTCTACTTTCAAATCAATTAATAACATGAATTGTCTACAATTAATGATGTAATATAAGAAAGAAATACTTTTGAATAGTTACCTGGATGCGTATGAAGCGTGGCCGTGCATACGCCGGTAGGTAGCTGGCTACATGGCTGAACGTTTTGTTGCCATCAAACTGTTCTCCCCCCTTCACCGTGACGGCAGCCATTCCTATCCGCCCCTCGTTGCCTTGGAGACAGAATACAACAATCCCCTTTTTTTTTTTTTTTTTCTGAAGAAAGCAAAATATATATTCTTCGTGATATCATCCAGAAGGCGAGGTCAGTACAGGTGCATCAAAGCTGGGACCGAGAGACTGAAAAACAGCTTCTATCTCAAGGCCATCAGACTGTTAAACAGCCACCACTAACATTGAGTGGCTGCTGTCAACACACTGACACTGACTCTACTCCAGCCACTTTAATAATGGGAATTGATGGGAAATGATGTAAATATATCACTAGCCACTTTAAACAATGCTACCTTACATAATGTTTACATACCCTACATTATTCATCTCATATGCATACGTATATACTGTACTCTATATCATCGACTGCATCCTTATGTAATACATGTATCACTAGCCACTTTAACTATGCCACTTTGTTTACATACTCATTTCATATGTATATACTGTACTCGATATCAGCTACTGTATCTTGCCTATGCTGCTCTGTACCATCACTCATTCATATATCCTTATGTACATATTCTTTACCCCCTTACACTGTGTATGAGACAGTAGTTTTTTTGGAATTGTGAGTTAGATTACTTGTTGGTTATTACTGCATTGTCGGAACTAGAAGCACAAGCATTTCGCTACACTCGCATTAACATCTGCTAACCATGTGTATGTGACAAATAAAATTTGATTTGATTTGATTTGATATGTAGTAAAGCCGCACCCACTTCGATTAATGCGCCAATTGAAAATCGTACTTCACAGTTGCTATGCAGGCTTCACCTCTCGATGTTTCTCTAGGTTGATCCAGGGTCGTCGCTAGTTAATACAGCCACAAAGTCATAATTATGGCTAAAACCCACCAATTTATCTGATTTTAAACCCAACCGTAACCACAGTTGCTATTAACTTTGTGCCTAACCTTAAATTGAGACCCAAAAGGTTACAGGGCTAGAAGAGAAACAGCTTTTGTGAAATGAACGTGAGAATTGACTTTTCATAGCAGGTTAGGAGAATTTGGATAAGGTTTGGAAAAGGGTTTGCTGAAATGCAAAAGAAAAAAACATGAATTTGACAAAAGCGGTATCCCTTCTATTTAAATTTTTTTTTTTTTTTAACAACAAATCAATACATAAAGCACATGAGGGAACACAAGCATACATAGATGACCATATCCCCCGTGCATCCCGCAAAGGCGGAGGGGTTGCTAACATTTACGATAGCAAATTTCAATTTGCAAAAAAAAAATGACGTTTTCGTCTTTTGAGCTTCTAGTCATGAAATCTATGCAGCCTACTCAATCACTTTTTATAGCTACTGTTTACAGGCCTCCTGGGCCATATACAGCGTTTCTCACTGAGTTCCCTGAATTCCTATCGGACCTTGTAGTCATAGCAGATAATATTCTAATCTTTGGTGACTTTAATATTCACATGGAAAAGTCCACAGACCCACTCCAAAAGGCTTTCGGAGCCATCATCGACTCAGTGGGTTTTGTCCAACATGTCTCTGGACCCACTCACTGTCACAGTCATACGCTGGACCTAGTTTTGTCCCATGGAATAAATGTTGTGGATCTTAATGTTTTTCCTCATAATCCTGGACTATCGGACCACCATTTTATTACGTTTGCAATTGCAACAAATAATCTGCTCAGACCCCAACCAAGGAACATCAAAAGTCGTGCTATAAATTCACAGACAACACAAAGATTCCTTGATGCCCTTCCAGACTCCCTCTGCCTACCCAAGGACGCCAGAGGACAAAAATCAGTTAAACACCTAACTGAGGATCTCAATTTAACCTTGCGCAATACCCTAGATGCAGTTGCACCCCTAAAAACTAAAAAAAATTCTCATAAGAAACTAGCTCCCTGGTACACAGAAAATACCCGAGCTCTGAAGCAAGCTTCCAGAAAATTGGAACGGAAATGGCGCCACACCAAACTGGAAGTCTTCCGACTAGCTTGGAAAGACAGTACCGTGCAGTACCGAAGAGCCCTTACTGCTGCTCGATCATCCTATTTTTCTAACTTAATTGAGGAAAATAAGAACAATCCGAAATTCCTTTTTGATACTGTCGCAAAGCTAACTAAAAAGCAGCATTCCCCAAGAGAGGATGACTTTCACTTTAGCAGTGATAAATTCATGAACTTCTTTGAGGAAAAGATTATGATTATTAGAAAGCAAATTACGGACTCCTCTTTAAACCTGCGTATTCCTCCAAACCTCAGTTGTCCTGAGTCTGCACAACTCTGCCAGGACCTAGGATCAAGAGAGACGCTCAAGTGTTTTAGTACTATATCTCTTGACACAATGATGAAAGTAATCATGGTCTCTAAACCTTCAAGCTGCATACTGGACCCTATTCCAACTAAACTACTGAAAGAGCTGCTTCCTGTGCTTGGCCCTCCTATGTTGAACATAATAAACGGCTCTCTATCCACTGGATGTGTACCAAACTCACTAAAAGTGGCAGTAATAAAGCCTCTCTTGAAAAAGCCAAACCTTGACCCAGAAAATATAAAAAACTATCGGCCTATATCGAATCTTCCATTCCTCTCAAAAATTTTAGAGAAGGCTGTTGCTCAGCAACTCACTGCCTTCCTGAAGACAAACAATGTATACGAAATGCTTCAGTCTGGTTTTAGACCCCATCATAGCACTGAGACGGCACTTGTGAAGGTGGTAAATGACATTTTAATGGCATCGGACCGAGGCTCTGCATCTGTCCTCGTGCTCCTAGACCTTAGTGCTGCTTTTGATACCATCGATCACCACATTCTTTTGGAGAGATTGGAAACCCAAATTGGTCTACACGGACATGTTCTGGCCTGGTTTAGATCTTATCTGTCGGAAAGATATCAGTTTGTCTCTGTGAATGGTTTGTCCTCTGACAAATCAACTGTAAATTTCGGTGTTCCTCAAGGTTCCGTTTTAGGACCACTATTGTTCTCACTATATATTTTACCTCTTGGGGATGTTATTCGAAAACATAATGTAAACTTTCACTGCTATGCGGATGACACACAGCTGTACATTTCAATGAAACATGGTGAAGCCCCAAAATTGCCCTCGCTAGAAGCATGTGTTTCAGACATAAGGAAGTGGATGGCTGCAAACTTTCTACTATTAAACTCGGACAAAACAGAGATGCTTGTTCTAGGTCCCAAGAAACAAAGAGATCTTCTGTTGAATCTGACAATTAATCTTAATGGTTGTACAGTCGTCTCAAATAAAACTGTGAAGGACCTCGGCGTTACTCTGGACCCTGATCTCTCTTTTGAAGAACATATCAAGACCATTTCAAGGACATCTTTTTCCATCTACGTAACATTGCAAAAATCAGAAACTTTCTGTCCAAAAATGATGCAGAAAAATTAATCCATGCTTTTGTCACTTCTAGGTTAGACTACTGCAATGCTCTATTTTCCGGCTACCCGGATAAAGCACTAAATAAACTTCAGTTAGTGCTAAATACGGCTGCTAGAATCCTGACTAGAACCAAAAAATTTGATCATATTACTCCAGTGCTAGCCTCTCTACACTGGCTTCCTGTCAAAGCAAGGGCTGATTTCAAGGTTTTACTGCTAACCTACAAAGCATTACATGGGCTTGCTCCTACCTATCTCTCTGATTTGGTCCTGCCGTACATACCTACACGTACGCTACGGTCACAAGACGCAGGCCTCCTAATTGTCCCTAGAATTTCTAAGCAAACAGCTGGAGGCAGGGCTTTCTCCTATAGAGCTCCATTTTTATGGAACGGTCTGCCTACCCATGTCAGAGACGCAAACTCGGTCTCAACCTTTAAGTCTTTACTGAAGACTCATCTCTTCAGTGGGTCATATGATTGAGTGTAGTCTGGCCCAGGAGTGGGAAGGTGAACGGAAAGGCTCTGGAGCAACGAACCGCCCTTGCTGTCTCTGCCTGGCCGGTTCCCCTCTTTCCACTGGGATTCTCTGCCTCTAACCCTATTACAGGGGCTGGGTCACTGGCTTACTGGGGCTCTCTCATGCCGTCCCTGGAGGGGGTGCGTCACCTGAGTGGGTTGATTCACTGTTGTGGTCGTCCTGTCTGGGTTGGCGCCCCCCCCTTGGGTTGTGCCGTGACGGAGATCTTTGTGGGCTATACTCAGCCTTGTCTCAGGATGGTAAGTTGGTGGTTGAAGATATCCCTCTAGTGGTGTGGGGGCTGTGCTTTGGCAAAGTGGGTGGGGTTATATCCTTCCTGTTTGGCCCTGTCCGGGGGTGACCTCGGATGGGGCCACAGTGTCTCCTGACCCCTCCTGTCTCAGCCTCCAGTATTTATGCTGCAGTAGTTTATGTGTCGGGGGGCTGGGGTCAGTTTGTTATATCTGGAGTACTTCTCCTGTCCTATTCGGTGTCCTGTGTGAATCTAAGTGTGCGTTCTCTAATTCTCTCCTCTCTCTTTCTTTCTCTCTCTCGGAGGACATGAGCCCTAGGACCTGAGCTCCAGGACTACCTGACATGATGACTCCTTGCTGTCCCCAGTCCACCTGGCCATGCTGCTGTTCAAGTTTCAACTGACCTGAGCCCTAGGACCATGCCCCAGGACTACCTGACATGATGACTCCTTGCTGTCCCCAGTCCACCTGGCCATGCTGCTGCTCCAGTTTCAACTTCCACCTGACTGTGCTGCTGCTCCAGTTTCAACTGTTCTGCCTTATTATTATTCGACCATGCTGGTCATTTATGAAAATTTTAACATCTTGGCCATGTTCTGTTATAATCTCCACCCGGCACAGCCAGAAGAGGACTGGCCACCCCACATAGCCTGGTTCCTCTCTAGGTTTCTTCCTAGGTTTTGGCCTTTCTAGGGAGTTTTTCCTAGCCACCGTGCTTCTACACCTGCATTGCTTGCTGTTTGGGGTTTTAGGCTGGGTTTCTGTACAGCACTTTGAGATATCAGCTGATGTACGAAGGGATATATAAATGCATTTGATTTGATTTGATATAAACAATGGACAATCACGCTAGGGGCGGGGCTGGGGGCGGGGCTAGGGGCGGGGCTAGGGGGTACAATATCACATTACAATTACACAAGGACCTTAAAGGGACATGCATATACTTACAATTCTAACAGCTTTTTTTGTTAGTAGAGCATTTAACCGTCTTAAAATACAGTTCAATTTATTTTTGTAGGGTATGAAAATGTGGTTTTCTGTTTGTAAATTTACATTTGTGTATATGAAATTTGGCCAAAAGAATAATGAAATTAATTACATAAAAATGATTCCGCTTATTTCTATTGTATGTAAAGAATCCAAACAGTACATCTCTCCACAATAGTGTAAAATCTTCATAAATGTGTTCAATTATAAACCTACTGATGTCTTGCCACAGTTTTCTTACATGCATACAATGCCAAAAAAGATGCACAACTGTTTCTGGGTGGTCATTACAAAAGAAGCAATTGGAGTTGATGTTTTCCTTAATCTTCTTCATATAGTGGTTGGCAGGATAATATTTATGAATAATTTTAAAGGAAACTTCCTTAATTTTGTTAACAAGTAGGTATGTGTGTGGCAACATCCAAACTTTTTTCCAACAGATATTATCAATAAATCCATTCCAATAAGGCATGACATAAGGTATAGATACAACATCCTGCTGAAACAAGGATCGTATCGCTCTGTTGTTGAATGGACCAAAAGAGAAACAAATCTTTCCTACTGATGAGTCAACAGGGTCAATAGAAGGTAGGCTCTGAGGGTCAGGTCTTGACATGTTCCTGAATAACATAGCAACACCTGAGGGAATGGCATCTAAAACAATTGCAAAATCTTTAGGTGTTACAGGGACCTTGTAAAGTGATAAGAATTCTTTATAACTGAGTAAAAGACCCTCTGCATTTACCAGTTGGCTCACCAATAGGATATTATTTCTGAACCAATATTCTAAAAACAGAGAGGTATTTTTATACAATATATCCCGATTATTCCATATATAATATCTGTGTGGAGAAAAATTGTGTTTATAAATTAAGGACCATGACAAGAAAACCTGCCGATGAAAAGCAGAAAGTTTCACTGGAACTTTGTCAATATTATAATTGCAAAACAACATGAAGTTAAGGCCACCAAAAGTAGAGAAGACATGATGAGGAATAAAATTCCATATAGAAGTGGGTCTTCTTAGGAATTGTTTTATCCAATTGATCTTGAAAGTATTATTTAAAGTAGTAAAATCCAGAAAATTCAGTCCACCATTCTCATAAGTGTTCATTACAACAGTTTTCCTAATGTAATGGGTACGGTTTCTCCAAAGAAAGTTGAAAAGCATCTGGTCTATCTCCTTGCTTATTTTACGGTCAAGATATAAAGATAGAGCACCATATGTTAGTCTAGAGATACCTTCAGCCTTGGTTATTAGGACTCTACCTTTTAAAGATAAGTCCCTCTGTAGCAATTGATTTAGTTTCTTCTGGGTTTTTTTTAATAAGAGGGTTAAAATTTTGTAAGCCTCTAGACGTCTGATCCTTTGTAATGGTTATGCCTAAATATGTAAGTTCTTCTTTTACTGGAATACCATAATATGAAGGTGTCACACAATCTTTCACAGCTATGAGTTCACATTTATTAATGTTAAGATATAGACCAGACGCTTTGGAAAAGGATTGTATCACATTGATCGATATGGGAATTTGGTTAGCGTCTTTCAGAAAAAGTGTAGTATCGTCAGCCAGCTGGCTTATAATAATTTCTTTACCAGCTATGGAAATACCTTGTACAGGACTATTATTTAAAGAATTTGCAAGAAGTTGGGTGATTAATAAAAACAGGTACGGAGAGATAGGACAACCTTGCCTAATTCCTCTCTTTAACTCAAATCTAGGTGAGGTGCCATATTTCAATTTGATAGAGCTGTTACCATTTGCATAGAGAGTCTTAATAGCCTTACAGAAAAAATCCCCAAAGCCAAGTCTCTCAAGGGAGTGGAAGAGAAACTGATGCTCTACTGTGTCAAATGCTTTATAAAAATCAAAAAATAATATGAAGCTATCCTCAGTTATTAGGTCTGAGTAGTCAAGTACGTCTAATACTAGTCTGACATTGTTAGAAATATGTCTGTTCCTCATGAAGCCAGACTGTGTTTCATCAATGATTGCATCCAGGACTTCTTTAATTATTTTTGCAAGTAGTGAGGCTAATATCTTATAGTCATTATTAAGAAGACAAATTGGACGCCAGTTATCGATGAGCAGCACTTCTTTTTTAGGCTTAGGTATCAGTGTTTTAACCCCTGACTCATTGTAGGAGGGAGAACATTGTTTTTAATACTCTCTAAAAAGACTTCAAATAGGAAGGGAGCTACTTGTTCAGAAAATAATTTGTAAAATTCTGATGTAATTCCATCAACACCTGGTGATTTATTGTTCTTTAGATGTTTGATAGACTCTATAATCTCTTCAACTTTGATGGGTTCATCACACTGTTTAGATTCTATATCACTGATAGAGTGAACATTATTCAGTGAGTTAAAAAACATATCTGTGGATTCCTGACAGTACGTAGAGCTATACAATTTTCTGTAAAAATTGCTGCAGTATTTAGCGATTAATTTTTGGTCATCTGTAATAACACCATCAATGTTTAACTTATGGATAGTGTTATTTTTAGAGTGAAATTTCTCAAGTCTAAAGAAATAGGATGAATTCTGTTCTCCCTCCTCAATCCATTTTTTCCTAGATCTAATAAAGGCTCCTTCTGCTTTTAATTTATATATATTATCCAGTTTATTTTGTAACTCAATTAGTTCCATCTTCTCCTCCCCCAAGAGGTCGGCTGGGGACCTCTGAGAAAGGGAAGTTATCTTAATGATCACCTTTTCCTCCTCAGCTCTTCTGGTCTTAGCAAGATTACTACCATATTTTCTAAGATATTTGGACACCTCAAATTTAAAGAGCTCCCAGTTCTTGCAATAAGATTTTTCTTCACAAGCATTTTCCCAAAAGTGTGAGAGCAGATCTTTAACCTCAAATGTAACTATATCATTATTTAATAATGAGCTATTTAGCTTGCAGTAGGATGCTCTACCAAGGTTCGTATCAGGGGTAAATATTTTGATATCAATGTAAATGGCCTTATGGTCTGTGAGGGGAGTAGTACACATATTTGTAGTAACACACTTACTATCAATACATTTGGATATAAGCCAAAAATCTATTCTGGATTGTCTGGAGCCTGTTTTGTTACTCCAAGTGAATGATCTTTCGGCCGGAAACCTCTCTCTCCATATATCAGTAAGATCAAACTTTTCCATAAAAAGTATTAAACCCAAATTCTGATTGGTTGGCCTACCTGGGGGCCATCTATCAGTTGAATTATCTATTGTAATGTTAAAGTCCCCTCCTATCAATAATAACGAATTGGGAAATTTAGATAACCAATGAAGTATATGTTTCTCTATAGATTCAAGCAACTCATCATTCTCATGTTTGGTGTTGTACCCGTAGAAGTGTACAGTAATGAGTGTAATGTCATTGTAACTGATCACAAGACAAATAAAGTGACCAAAGGGGTCACTTTCCGAGTGTAGAATATTACCACCAAAGGTATTTTTCATTGTAGTGACACCAGCGGAGCATTCAGATCCATGGGAAAGCCAAATATCGTTGCCCCACTGTGACCTCCAGAAGTTGGCATCAGCAGAAATTGAGTGAGACTCTTGAAAAAAGCAAAAATCTGTTTGAAATTGTTTAGCAAATCAAAATAAGGCCTTGTGCTTCACACTGTTTCATAACCCCCTAAGCATTAAGAGATAATATAGACAAAGACAAAACAACAAAGATTATATAAAAGTATAAACTGTAGTAGGATGAGTCAAAGACGTAGGAGCAGTGAACGTAAACGATAAGGAACCGAGATCTGTACCATTTAAGTCAATTTAAAGTGAAAATAGCTTATTCCATAACCTTTGAAATTCAACTGAACTGGAAATTATGTTCAAGACCAAACCAAGGGTTCTTGTAGTAAGAGAGACTAAAAACCCTCTTTAGTGTAATCAGGAACTATTCTGAGAAATAAAACAACAAATAATAATTTAAATAAAAGGGTACCTACTATATTAAGTACATATGAAAACTGATCATAAAATAATTGAATAACAAAATGTTTTACATATAAACGTTCCTAAGACCTTTTTTGGAAATAAGTATTAATAACTAAATAGAACAATAACCGTGTAAAGTCAGAGCAGACCTGTATGCCATTTAAAACAGCATCTTAGTAACTGAATACATAAAACATAAATTCAGCTTTCAATCTTCTTCGTAAGTTTGTAAACAAAATAGGACTTCTGGTCATACAAGAACAAACTAATGAATTGAAATACCTGAGTATTCCTGTAAAATAGTCACCTGATGCTTGTTAGGTAAACCACATAAGGAAAAGGAGAATACCATGGCTGAAACCATCAACCTGTTCCTTCTGGTGAGATTTTAGGGAGGAATATGGATTTCTGAACCGTTGATGAAACCTCGTCCTCCTACGAAGTAAGCAGCCTTCCCCTCACTTCGTGCTATCTTGATCGTTGGCCACAACCTGTTCCTTCTTTCTATGTCTTCCGGGCTGAGATGCTCGGCGAAACGCATACCATGGCTCTGAAGGAAGGCGTTCTTCCTAGCAGCTTTCCAGACAGCATCCCTGTAGAATCTGGGAGTGAATAAGATGATGATACCCCTGGGTCTTGAATCGCTTTGCTGTTGCTTCTTGCCGAGGCGATGTACAACGTCGATGGTATCACCAACTTTGTTCTTCTCTGCAGGCATAACGTCTTGGCAGATACGGATAGCCTCTCCTCGCACATCTTCCTTCTCCACCTCTGGCAAGCCGTAGAGTCTCAGGTTCCATCTTCCTTCTCCACCTCTGGCAAGCCGTAGAGTCTCAGGTTCCATCTTCCTTCTCCACCTCTGGCAAGCCGTAGAGTCTCAGGTTCCATCTTCCTTCTCCACCTCTGGCAAGCCGTAGAGTCTCAGGTTCCATCTTCCTTCTCCACCTCTGGCAAGCCGTAGAGTCTCAGGTTCCATCTTCATTCTCCACCTCTGGCAAGCCGTAGAGTCTCAGGTTCCATCTTCAGTTCTCCACCTCTGGCAAGCCGTAGAGTCTCAGGTTCCATCTTCCTTCTCCACCTCTGACAAGCCGTAGAGTCTCAGGTTCCATCTTCATTCTCCACCTCTGACAAGCCGTAGAGTCTCAGGTTCCATCTTCATTCTCCACCTCTGGCAAGCCGTAGAGTCTCAGGTTCCATTTTCCTTCTCCACCTCTGACAAGCCGTAGAGTCTCAGGTTCCATCTTCATTCTCCACCTCTGGCAAGCCGTAGAGTCTCAGGTTCCATCTTCCTTCTCCACCTCTGGCAAGCCGTAGAGTCTCAGGTTCCATCTTCCTTCTCCACCTCTGGCAAGCCGTAGAGTCTCAGGTTCCATCTTCCTTCTCCACCTCTGGCAAGCCGTAGAGTCTCAGGTTCCATTTTCTTGTGTATTGTTCCAGATCATTGAGACGTCTATGGTAGACATTGTTATTCTTTTCCACCCTTTCCACATTTTTTTCAACTTTTGCCACTCTCGTTTTCACATCATTAATTTCACCACATGCAAACTCCACAGTCTTTTTCAAGCCTTCGATAACCATGGTGTTCGCGGTTACCATTTTCTCAATGGCGTCACACCTGGAGTTGATGAGTAAGGAGAGGGTAGCCACGATGTCAGAGTTCATGTTGGGTTTTTGAGGGTGGAGGTTTGCACGGAGTAACCTGGTAAAGAGGGGAAGTCGTCATCTTCAGCATTCGAAACATGATATTATCCATAGGCCAAGTGTAGTTATGGCAGTTGTCTATAAGCACGTTTCTCTCTTGTTGATTAGCAATAGAAGTAACTTTTTCCATTTTCTTTTTTGTGTCACGACTTTGCATGGACATGCTGAAATAAATGATCCAATTATCATTCCAGTCACAGGAAAGGTCTTATATCTTGAACAAATAAAATAAGGGAGGGAGGGAGGGAGGGAGGGAGGGAGGGAGGGATGGAGAGGGAGGGAGGGAGGGAGGGAGGGAGGGAGGGAGGGAGGGAGGGAGGGAGGGAGGGAGGGAGGGAGGGAGGGAGGGAGGGAGGGAGGGAGGGAGGGGGGACCCTTTCCACATTTTTTCATCTTTTGGGGGCGTTCCACTAAACTATTTGGAATTGTTTTAAGAAGGTCATACCAAGGATCATTTATCTATTTAATTTAGAATTCTAAGACCCCTTGAAGTATAAAAAAAAAGATTGACATCAAATCAGTGTTTTCTAAGTGAATTTGTCCTTACTGCTATTAGCCCATACAAACACATTGAATAACAAGTTTGTTCTGAAGTGCCTGTCCTATTGGTCTGACAACAGCGCTCAGTCACCAATCACTGCAGATACGGAAGTGCGACAACGGTGGATGTGGTGGATTGAGATGCCAATGCAAGTTTAAACTGACAGATTATTATGGGGATTATTGTACTGTTTGATTTTAAGGTAAAGGTTAGGGTTCCCTGCTACTTGGATTAAGGTTAGGGTTAGATTTACCTGGTACTTGGATTAAGGTTAGGGTTAGATATACCTGGTACTTGGATTAAGGTTAGGGTTAGATATACCTGGTACTTGGATTAAGGTTAGGGTTAGATTTACCTGGTACTTGGATTAAGGTTAGGGTTAGATTTACCTGGTACTTGGATTAAGGTTAGGGTTAGATTTACCTGGTACTTGGATTAAGGTTAGGGTTAGATTTACCTGGTACTTGGATTAAGGTTAGGGTTAGATTTACCTGGTACTTGGATTAAGGTTAGGGTTAGATTTACCTGGTACTTGGATTAAGGTTAGGGTTAGATTTACCTGGTACTTGGATTAAGGTTAGGGTTAGATTTACCTGGTACTTGGATTAAGGTTAGGGTTAGATTTACCTGGTACTTGGATTAAGGTTAGGGTTAGATTTACCTGGTACTTGGATTAAGGTTAGGGTTAGATTTACCTGGTACTTGGATTGGTACTTGGATTAAGGTTAGGGTTAGATTTACCTGGTACTTGGATTAAGGTTAGGGTTAGATTTACCTGGTACTTGGATTAAGGTTAGGGTTAGATTTACCTGGTACTTGGATTAAGGTTAGGGTTAGATTTACCTGGTACTTGGATTAAGGTTAGGGTTAGATTTACCTGGTACTTGGATTAAGGTTAGGGTTAGATTTACCTGGTACTTGGATTAAGGTTAGGGTTAGATTTACCTGGTACTTGGATTAAGGTTAGGGTTAGATTTACCTGGTACTTGGATTAAGGTTAGGGTTAGATTTACCTGGTACTTGGATTAAGGTTAGGGTTAGATTTACCTGGTACTTGGATTAAGGTTAGGGTTAGATTTACCTGGTACTTGGATTAAGGTTAGGGTTAGATTTACCTGGTACTTGGATTAAGGTTAGGGTTAGATTTTACCTGGTACTTGGATTAAGGTTAGGGTTAGATTTACCTGGTACTTGGATTAAGGTTAGGGTTAGTTACCTGGTACTTGGTTAGGGTTTACCTGGTACTTGGATTAAGGTTAGGGTTAGATTTACCTGGTACTTGGATTAAGGTTAGGGTTAGATTTACCTGGTACTTGGATTAAGGTTAGGGTTAGATTTACCTGGTACTTGGATTAAGGTTAGGGTTAGATTTACCTGGTACTTGGATTAAGGTTAGGGTTAGATTTACCTGGTACTTGGATTAAGGTTAGGGTTAGATTTACCTGGTACTTGGATTAAGGTTAGGGTTAGATTTACCTGGTACTTGGATTAAGGTTAGGGTTAGATTTACCTGGTACTTGGATTAAGGTTAGGGTTAGATTTACCTGGTACTTGGATAGGGGTTACCTGGGGTTAGATATACCTGGTACTTGGATTAAGGTTAGGGTTAGATATACCTGGTACTTGGATTAAGGTTAGGGTTAGATTTACCTGGTAGATTTTACCTGGTACTTGGATTAAGGTTAGGGTTAGATTTACCTGGTACTTGGATTAAGGTTAGGGTTAGATTTACCTGGTACTTGGATTAAGGTTAGGGTTAGATTTACCTGGTACTTGGATTAAGGTTAGGGTTAGATTTACCTGGTACTTGGATTAAGGTTAGGGTTAGATTTACCTGGTACTTGGATTAAGGTTAGGTTAGATTTACCTGGTACTTGGAGGTTAGGTTAGATTTACCTGGTACTTGGATTAGGTTAGGGTTAGATTTACCTGGTACTTGGATTAAGGTTAGGTTAGATTTACCTGGTACTTGGATTAAGGTTAGGGTTAGATTTACCTGGTACTTGGATTAAGGTTAGGGTTAGATTTACCTGGTACTTGGATTAAGGTTAGGTTAGATTTACCTGGTACTTGGATTAAGGTTAGGGTTGGTACTTGGATTAAGGTTGGTATTTACTTGGATTAAGGTTAGGGTTAGATTTACCTGGTACTTGGATTAAGGTTAGGGTTAGATTTACCTGGTACTTGGATTAAGGTTAGGGTTAGATTTACCTGGTACTTGGATTAAGGTTAGGGTTAGATTTACCTGGTACTTGGTTATTAGATTTAGGTTATTAAGGTTAGGGTTAGATTTACCTGGTACTTGGATTAAGGTTAGGGTTAGATTTACCTGGTACTTGGATTAAGGTTAGGGTTAGATTTACCTGGTACTTGGATTAAGGTTAGGGTTAGATTTACCTGGTACTTGGATTAAGGTTAGGGTTAGATTTACCTGGTACTTGGATTAAGGTTAGGGTTAGATTTACCTGGTACTTGGATTAAGGTTAGGGTTAGATTTACCTGGTACTTGGATTAAGGTTAGGGTTAGATTTACCTGGTACTTGGATTAAGGTTAGGGTTAGATTTACCTGGTACTTGGATTAAGGTTAGGGTTAGATTTACCTGGTACTTGGATTAAGGTTAGGGTTAGATTTACCTGGTACTTGGATTAAGGTTAGGTTAGATTTACCTGGTACTTGGATTAAGGTTAGGGTTAGATTTACCTGGTACTTGGATTAAGGTTAGGGTTAGATTTACCTGGTACTTGGATTAAGGTTAGGGTTAGATTTACCTGGTACTTGGATTAAGGTTAGGGTTAGATTTACCTGGATTAGGTTAGGTTAGATTTACCTGGTACTTGGATTAAGGTTAGGGTTAGATTTACCTGGTACTTGGATTAAGGTTAGGGTTAGATTTACCTGGTACTTGGATTAAGGTTAGGTTAGATTTACCTGGTACTTGGATTAAGGTTAGGGTTAGATTTACCTGGTACTTGGATTAAGGTTAGGGTTAGATTTACCTGGTACTTGGATTAAGGTTAGGGTTAGATATACCTGGTACTTGGATTAAGGTTAGGGTTAGATTTACCTGGTACTTGGATTAAGGTTAGGGTTAGATATACCTGGTACTTGGATTAAGGTTAGGTTAGATTTACCTGGTACTTGGATTAAGGTTAGGGTTAGATTTACCTGGTACTTGGATTAAGGTTAGGTTAGATTTACCTGGTACTTGGATTAAGGTTAGGGTTAGATTTACCTGGTACTTGGATTAAGGTTAGGGTTAGATTTACCTGGTACTTGGATTAAGGTTAGGGTTAGATTTACCTGGTACTTGGATTAAGGTTAGGGTTAGATTTACCTGGTACTTGGATTAAGGTTAGGTTAGATTTTACTTGGATTAGGTTGGTTATTTACCTGGTACTTGGATTAAGGTTAGGGTTAGATTTACCTGGTACTTGGATTAAGGTTAGGGTTAGATTTACCTGGTACTTGGATTAAGGTTAGGTTAGATTTACCTGGTACTTGGATTAAGGTTACCTGGGGGTTAGATTTACCTGGTACTTGGATTAAGGTTAGGGTTAGATTTACCTGGTACTTGGATTAAGGTTAGGGTTAGATTTACCTGGTACTTGGATTAAGGTTAGGGTTAGATTTACCTGGTACTTGGATTAAGGTTAGGGTTAGATTTACCTGGTACTTGGATTAAGGTTAGGGTTAGATTTACCTGGTACTTGGATTAAGGTTAGGGTTAGATTTACCTGGTACTTGGATTAAGGTTAGGGTTAGATTTACCTGGTACTTGGATTAAGGTTAGGGTTAGATTTACCTGGTACTTGGATTAAGGTTAGGTTAGATTTACCTGGTACTTGGATTAAGGTTAGGGTTAGATTTACCTGGTACTTGGATTAAGGTTAGGGTTAGATTTACCTGGTACTTGGATTAAGGTTAGGGTTAGATTTACCTGGTACTTGGATTAAGGTTAGGGTTAGATTTACCTGGTACTTGGATTAAGGTTAGGGTTAGATTTACCTGGTACTTGATTAAGGTTAGGTTAGATTTTACCTGGTACTTGGATTAAGGTTAGGTTAGATTTACCTGGTACTTGGATTAAGGTTAGGGTTAGATTTACCTGGTACTTGGATTAAGGTTAGGGGTTAGATTTACCTGGTACTTAAGGTTAGGTTAGATATGTACCTGGTACTTGGATTAAGGTTAGGTTAGATTTTACCTGGTACTTGGATTGCTGCTAGGGTTAGATTTTACCTGGTACTTGGATTAAGGCTAGGTTAGATTTACCTGGTACTTGGATTAAGGTTAGGGTTAGATTTACCTGGTA
>NW_024609755.1:0-20000 GCF_018296145.1 Oncorhynchus tshawytscha
TCTTCTATGATCTGTAGTGTTGCAGTGTTCTATCTTCTATGATCTGTAGTGTTGCAGTGTAGTAGATCATATATTAGTAGATTTTCAGTATTGTACTGAGTGTGTTGTTCACCTCAGAGCTGGATGTAGTGGGACTGTGCTCTTTTGTCTTAGTGTCATTTCAGTTTAGTCTGTATAAACCGCCCCTCACCACCACCAGTTCAGTAGTGTGTGTGTGTGTGTGTGTGTGTGTGTTGTGTGTCACACTCCAGCTATGCTCCCTGTGGCCTGCAGATGGCAACCGGAACATGCCAGATCCCCCAGACCCCCCCCCCACACACACACACACACACACACACACACACATACACCTTCTGCGCTGCAGCCATAGTGGAGGCCTGGCGTTGGGGAGCTGTCCGGTGCCAGACACCAGTTTTCCATCGTAGCTTGGTGTTCCAAGATTCCTGACAGTCTCTAATCTCCAGGGTCTGGGTAGTTTATCTGTTCTCCAGCAGAGAGAATTACATCAGGGTAGAAAACAACACAATACAATACAGTACCACAGCACACTGGTCTACGTGGACATCAACATATTCTGTCCTCTAGCAGAAAGAGCCTATGGCCGGGATTTAATCAAAGCGCATTACAGAGCAGAGCACAAGACAGCTTACAATGCTCATTGTAGCCAACAATTGATTGAATCCCCGCCTATAACATGAATAACCATAACAGCACACTGGTCTTCATTAACATCAACATGTGTGGCTGCCCAGCTCTTATCATGGAAAAACCCTGCAGACTTGCAGACCCCACCTGGGGGCGGCCCGTCAGGAAGTCCAGGATCCAGTTGCACAGGGCGGGGTCGAGACCCAGGCTACTACCAGCAGTACTACACATGCACCTGTCGACGACACAACTTGTTCTGCTTCCACAAGCACATTCAATGCTAGCATCAGTAATTCTACATTTGTTGTTAGCCCAGCTAGCATGAACACTGACAATTGTGAATAGGATGCAGCCTAAAGAGCTACTACCGCCTTACCCGGGAAAGCACCGAACAACAACAGGAACGTTGGACCATCGAAATATTATGAGAACTACATTGATTTGTGGTTCACTTATATTGGGAGTAGTGCCTTTCCTCAGCCACAGTGTGTTACACGTACAAAAGTACTATCTCAGCTTGAAGTATGTTTTGGACACTACAGTGAAAAGGGTTAACTTTGTTAAAGCAGGGCCCCCGAACTCGAGTGTATTTTCTGCATTATGCAATGATGGGGCAGCGACCATGTAATGCTTTTACAACATACAGAAGTGCGCTGGTTATCAAGGGGCAAAGTATTGACACGTTTTTTTGAATTGAGAAACAAGCTTAAAGTTTTTACTGACCATAATTCTCACTTGTCTGACTGGTTGCATGATGACGAGTTTCTCACACGACTGGCCTGTCTGGGTGATGTTTTTTCTCACCTGAATGATCTGAATCTAGGATTACAGGGACTCTCCGCAACTATATTCAATGTGCGGGACAAAATTGAGGCTATGGTTAAGAAGTTGGAGCTCTTCTCTGTCTGCATTAACAAGGACAACACACAGGTCTTCCTATCGTTGTATGATTTTTTGTGTGCAAATGAACTCAAGCTTTCAGACAATATCAAATGTGCAAAATAGCAAAGTTGGGTGCGCAATTACGCCGGTACTTTCCCGAAACGGATGACACAAACAACTGAATTTATTATCCCTTTCATGCCCTGTTTCCAGTCCACTTATCAATATCTGAAAAAGTGAGCCTCATCAAAATTGGCCACAAGCGGTTCTGTGAAAATTTTATTTAGTCAGAAGCAACTGGCAGATTTCTGGATTGGGCTGCACTCAGAGTATCCTGCCTTGGCAAATCGAGCTGTTAAGACACTGATGCCCTTTGCAACCACGTACCTATGTGAGAGTGGATTCTCAGCCCGCACTGATATGAAAACTGAATACAGGCACAGACTGTGTGAAGAAAATGATTTAAGACTGAGACTCTCTCCAATACAAACCAATATTGCAGAGTTATGTGCATCCTTTCAAGCACACCCTTCTCATTAACCTGTGGTGAGTTATTCACAATTGTGGATGAACAAATAAGGTTTTATATGTAAGATGGTTAAATAAAGACCAGAATGTATTATTATTATTTGTGCCCTGGTCCTATAAGAACTCTGTCACTTCCCACGAACCGGGTTGTGACAAAAACTCACTCATTCTTATGTTTAATAAATGTATTGTATAGTGTGTGTGTGGCACGCTTACAATGATGGCAAAAAACTATATTTGAGAGTGCACTGACCCTGGTGCTAGAGGCGGTACGCCGCTGGAGTGCGCTGACCCTGGTGCTAGAGGGGGTACGCAGCTGGAGTGCACTGACCCTGGTGCTAGAGGCGGTACGCCGCTGGAGTGCACTGACCCTGGTGCTAGAGGGGGTACACCGCTGGAGTGCACTGACCCTGGTGCTAGAGGGGGTACGCCGCTGGAGTGACCCTGGTGCTGGACTGACAGCTGGAGTGCACTGACCCTGGTGCTAGAGGGGTACACCGCTGGAGTGTGCGCTGACCCTGGTGCTAGAGCTGGGGTACACCGCTGGAGTGCACTGACCCCTGGTGCTGCGCTGAGCAGGGGACCGCTGGAGTGCGCTGACCCTGGTGCTAGAGGGGGTACGCCGCTGGAGTGCGCTGACCCTGGTGCTAGAGGGGGTACACCGCTGGAAGTTAAATGTTTGAATCAAATCAAAGTTTATTTGTCACGTGCGCCGAATACAGCAGGTGTAGACCTTACAGTGAAATGCTTACTTACAGGCTCTAACCAATAGTGCAAAAAAGGTATTAGGTAAACAATAGGTAGGTAAAGAAATATAACAACAGTAAAAAAACAGGCTATATACATTAGCGAGGCTATAAAAGTAGCGAGGCTACATACAGACACCGGTTAGTCAGGCTGATTGAGGTAGTATGTACATGTCGATGTGGTTAAAGTGATTATGCATATATGATGAACAGAGAGTAGCAGTAGCGTAAAGAGGGGTTGGCGGGTGGTGGCTGGTGGCTGGTGGGTGGGTCACAATGCAGATAGCCCGGTTAGCCACTGTCTCGGAGCACTGGTTGGTCGGCCCAATTGAGGTAGTATGTACATATGTACATGAATGTATAGTCAAAGTGACAACGCTTATATGATAAATAGAGAGTAGCAGCAGTGTAAAAGAGGGGTTGAGGAACACACAATGTAAATAGCCCGGGTAGCCATTTGATCACCTGTTCAGGAGTCTTATGGCTTGGGGGTATAGACTTGGCACTTCGGTACCGCTTGCCATGAGGTAGTAGAGAGAACAGTCTATGACTGGGGTGGCTGGGGTCTTTGACAATTTTCCTCTGACACCACCTGGTGTAGAGGTCCTGGATGGCAGGCAGCTTAGCCCCAGTGATATACTGGGCCGTACACACTACCCTTGCGGTCAGAGGCCAAGCAATTGCCGTACCAGGCAGTGATGCAACCAGTTCTCAATGTTGCAGCTGTAGAACATTTTGAGTATCTGAGGACCCATGCCAAATCTTTTTAGTTTCCTGAGGGGGAATAGGTTTTGTCGTGCCCTCTTCACAACTGTCTTGGTGTATTTGGACCATTCTAGTTTGTTGTCGATGTGGACACCAAGGAACTTGAAGCTCTCAACCTGCTCCACTACAGCCCGTCAAAGAGAATGGGGGCGTGCTCGGTCCTCCTTTTCCTGTAGTCCACAATCATCTCCTCAGTCTTGGTTACATTGAGGGATAGGTTGTTATTCTGGCACCTCCCGGCCAGGTCTCTGACTTCCTCCCTATAGGCTGTCTCGTCGTTGTCGGTGATCAGGCCTATAAAACGTTTGTGAACCACTGATCTAGAGGACTCTATTCGGGGGTGGTTGATGTCACCTTGTTGTTATTGATGAAGTTCACAATGGTAGGTATGGAATCCTACCCACTGCCCTCTGATAACGATGCCCTCTGAGTGAGAAACACTCACGCACACACACACATTTACGCATGCAGGCACATGCACACACGCACACACACACACACACACACACACACACACACACACACACACACACACACACACACACACACACACACACACACACACACACACACTAATAATTGCTTGGAGCAAGAGGACAAAGTGGTAGTTTCAGTTAGACAAACCTTTCAGTGATGCCAAGGAGAGAGAAAGAGGGAAAGAGGGAAAAATAGAGAGGGACAGAGGGGAAAAAGTGTGAAAGAGAGAGTTTAGCTCTAAAGTCTCTCTATCAGTAACCTCTGGCTGGTAATAAAACAGGCCCTCTTTTTGGGCCTCAACCCAATGAGCCCCACTAACTAACCCCCTAACACTCCTCCCCACACCCTCACATCCTGTCTCTAATTCCTCCCCACACCTTCACATCCTGTCTCTAAGTCCCCCCCACACCCTAACATCCTGTCTCTACTTCCTCCCCACACCCTCACATCCTGTCTCTACTTCCTCCCTTCACCCTCATCCTGTCTCACCCTCCCCACACATCCTGTCTCTACTTCCTCCCCACACCCTCACATCCTGTCTCTACTTCCTCCCTTCACCTCCTGTCTCTACTTCCACCCTCACATCCTGTCTCTACTTCCTCCCTTCACCCTCACATCCTGTCTCTACTTCCTCCCCACACCCTCACATCCTTTCTCTACTTCCCTCCCCACCAACTCCTCACATCCTCACATCCTCTCTACTGTCTCTAATTCCTCCCCCATCCTCACATCCTGTCTCTACTTCCTCCCCACACCCTCACATCCTGTCTCTACTTCCTCCTCACCCTCACATCCTGTCTCTACTTCCTCCCTTCACCCTCACATCCTGTCTCTACTTCCTCCCCACACCCTCACATCCTGTCTCTACTTCCTCCCCCTTCACCCTCACATCCTGTCTCTACTTCCTCCCTTCACCCTCACATCCTGTCTCTACTTCCTCCCTTCACCCTCACATCCTGTCTCTACTTCCTCCCTTCACCCTCACATCCTGTCTCTTCTTCCTCCCCACACCCCACACCCTGTCTCTACTTCCTCTCCTTCACCCTCACATCCTGTCTCTACTTCCTCCCCACACACTCCACTCCTCCCTTCGCCCCATCATAAACACATAAAGGAGGGAATAAGAGCTGTTGAACTAGAAGAGAAGTAGGTTAAAGCCAGTAGCCCAGCTGACTAGCCAGGCATCCCTGATCCGGAAGCCTTTAAAGCCCTGGTGTTAAATATGTATAAGTGGTGTGGTGCCAAACCATTTAAGGTGGAACTGTATACATGTCAGTGGTTCCTATCTGTCTATCTGTGTCTGACAGGCCTGGTAATGAGGGAGGTTCCTTAAGAGGGTAAAATGGACCACTCTGTTCCTTCTGACCTCATAGATGAAGGCTGCATTCCAACACTTTACTGACACACTATGAAGTATGTCTGTTAGTAGGTCAGTATGTTTAGTGCAGGACTCTCCAACCCCGTTCCTGGAGAGCTACAGTCGTGTAGGTTTTTGCTCCAACCCTAATCTAGCGCACCTGATTCTAATCATTAACTAGTTGATAAACTGAACTAGGTTAGTTACAACTGGTGTTGGAGCAAAAACCTACATCTCTCCAGGAACAGGGTGGAGAGCCCTGGTTTAGTGTACTGTCTGTAAGCCCAAAATAGATACAGAGGGAGAGTTCACTAGGTTAGAGCACATTTTTATTTCTGACGTTTTCCTGACTTGAGATCCACATACAATCCACACTTGAAGTTTCACACAAGTCTCTGACTGACTTCAATGAATCATATACAGTGCCTGAAAGACGGAGTTGTGTATAGGCTTATATCAACTCGCTAACTATTACACTCAATTATTGTTCCTGTTAGCATTTCTGTTACTCACCACCTCTTACCGATCTCAATCATCTCCCACTACATCCCTGATGGTGACTGCTGAGCTGGGTCAGGTGGGTGAAAGGAGATAACAGTGATGACATTGATAACAGAAATGACAGAGATGACTTAGATGACAGAGATATCTACCGTGTCTTTGTTCCTCTGTGATAAACTACAGAGCTATCAGTCCCTTTGAGGCTGTGGGAGTCAGTCTGATATGCTGTATATTGAAGCCATGGTAATGGACTTATCCACCCCTTTGTCTGTCTAACCATTTGTATTCTGATGCTCCCCATACAGTAATATCCATGTTCTTACAAACTCTTCTCATCCTCTCTATGACACTCCCTTGTTTAATAACTACACTGAAATACAATCCTGAAGTTGTGGAATATCAAAACATATCTTTCACAGCAGGCCATTTTTATGCACTTTCTCTTGTTGGTATGAATATTAATTTTCTTGTGTGTGGAGAGGAGAGGAGGAGAGAGGAGAGGGGGAAGAGGAGAGGAGTAGAGAGGGATGTGGAGTTCCCTTTTTATTGTAGTCTCTGGGGGTTGTTTCTGGAGGAAACCGTCAGCTCTACTCTGGAGAGGAAGAATAAAGGCCTGAGTACTTGGGAGGGTTATTCTCTGGAGATGGTTAGCCATCTCTCTCCCTCACACCTCCTCTCACTCACCCCTATAACCCCATGTACCAGTCCTCTCTGCATCTGGCTGATGATGGCATTACTGTCAGGGTAAATGATCAGGTTGTCAAGGTTACAGCCAGTTCAGGCTGCTGTAATGGATATAATATTTTTAACTTGGAAGTCAGCGGGGCCTGACAGATCTCTACCGTTCTATTGGTTCTCCAGGGAGGCCTATCAGTGTTATGCAGATGTGATCACAGCCTCACAGTAAACAAACCAAATCACTCCCCAACGTACATCTCTAGTGTGCGTGCATGCATATTTGCTTGCGTGTGTGTGTGTGTGTACATTGCAGATTGATGGGTGCCTTAAATTCTGGTGGCAGTGTCAGCTATATTGCTGACAGACACACAACACACACACACACACACACACACACACACAGTTTGATCAGCATACAAGCAACAGTCAGAAATACACGTAAAGCAATGTCAGTAAAACAGTCAGTAAACAGTCAGTAAGACATTCAGTAAAACACTCAGTAAAACACTCAGTAAAACAGTCAGTAAGACATTCAGTAAAACACTCAGTAAACATTCAGTAATAGACATCATTTAAGAGGCAGGGGAAAAACACATGCAGTTATCAGTTAAAATCTCAAACTGTTTGTTTGTTAAAGTACCAATTGACACAAAATAGCTTAGTTTCAATGTTTTTTGAAGGATGGTCTAGTCTCTAGCAGTGGAGAATTGAAAAGCATTTTACCAAAGATACTGCGTGTCTTGGGGATTGCCAGGTTTATCTAATTGCTGGATCTCAGGTTGCTGTTGGTGATGGGGGGGTCTTAGTAGTGAGCTGAGATAAAGAGCGGTCTTGCCCAGGAATGATTTGTATATAAATGTGAGCTAGTGGGTTTGACGTCGTACATGTAGGAATGGCCAGTTAATGGATCACAGTGATGGGTTTGGAAAGGTCCACTAGTGACAAAGCGTATGGCAGAGGGGTAAAGCACGTCCAGTTTGTTGAGTGTGTACATTGGGGCCATCCTTTAGACGACATCACCATATTCCAGGATGGGAGTATTGTCATTTGGACCAGGGTGTATTACCAGGGTGTATTTAGCAGAGTGTGTGAATGAAGAATTGTTCCGGTGGAGAAAGCCTATTCTGGACTTGACCTTTGCTTGAAGATTATTTATGTGTGTGTGGAATGATAGTGCCGTGTCCAGCCAGATACCCATGGATTTGTATGATCTGACAAACTCCAGGGCAGACCCATCTAGTGAGTAGATGTTAAGGGGAGGGTTGATGGGCTTTTTCCGCTGGAATCAAATCAAATCAAATTGTATTTGTCACGTGCGCCGAACACAACAGGTGTAGGTAGACCTTACAGAGAAATGCTTACTTACAGGCTCTAACCAATAGTGCAAAAAGGTATTAGGTGAACAATAGGTAAGTAAAGAAATAAAACAACAGTAAAAAGACAGGCTATATACAGTAGCGAGGCTATAAAAGTAGCGAGGCTACATACAGACACCGGTTAGTCGGGCTGATTGAGGTAGTATGTACATGTCAATGTGGTTAAAGTGACTATGCATATATGATGAACAGAGAGTAACAGTAGCGTAAAAGAGGGTTGGCGGGTGGTGGGACACAATGCAGATAGCCCGTTTAGCCAATGTGCGGGAGCACTGGTTGGTCAACCCAATTGAGGTAGTATGTACATATGTACATGAATGTATGGTTAAGGTGACTATGAATATATGATAAATAGAGAGTAGCAGCAGCGTAAGAGGGGTTGTAACACAATGTAAATAGTCCTGGTAGCCATTTGATTACCTGTTCAGGAGTCTTATGGCTTGGGGGTAAAAACTGTTGAGAAGCCTTTTTTTCCTAGACTTGGCACTCTGGTACCGCTTGCCATGCAGTAGTAGAGAGAACAGTCTATGACTGGGGTGGCTTGGTTATATTAAGGGATAGGTTGTTATTCTGGCACCACCTGGCCAGGTATCTGACCTCCTCCCTATAGGCTGGCTCATCGTTATCGGTGGTCGGGCCTAGCACTTCCTACCACTGAACAGCCTTTTGTTTTGTTTGTGTTGAGGAGGAGGGGCAGGTTAAGGAAGGTGTGCTGGATGTGAGTAAAGCTTGATTGGAGGCTTGTTCTTATAGAGTCCAAGGAGGGTCTAGGTGCAAAGAGAATGGTGTCATCGGCAGAGAGGTGTATGAAGGACTCATTAACGGTTTGTAAAACATTATTTTTATCAATTGAGAAGAGGGTGGGGCCTAGAATGGATCCTTGAGGTACACCCATGGTGACTTGCAGTGGTGTAGATTCTCATTACTTCACTGGATGTGTTTAGTGTATTAAATAATCTGAGATCCAGGCCAGGCATTCCTGTGAGAGGCCTATGTCTTCCAGTCTGTTGAGCAGGATGATGTGGTTGACTGAGTCAAATGCCTTGGCTAGGTCCATGAAAATGGCCACAGAGTAGTGTTTATTGTCTATTGCAGCGAGGATGTCATTGAGTACCTTCATGGAGGTGCTGATGCATCTGTGACCTGATCTAAAGCCAGACTGAACATCAGAGAGGATGTGGTTATGGTTTAGAAAGGGCGTTAGCGTGACACACACACACACAAGAGCAGGGACTCCCTTCCACAACCCAAAATCCTCAGTGAAATATTATCTAGTGAATTCACACAGAAAACAACTGTGGTTTGATTGACACATGGAGCTATTGTTCTAGTGGATGTGTGAGGATGTTTGTCTGAGTTCTGTAAACAGTTTTCTGGGAGAAGAAATACGAGATGAATAAAACCTTTTGTTGTGCTCTTGGCTGAATAAAATTCCATAATAAACATCTCTGAGAGACAGAACAGTTAAGATCAAAACCTCCTCCCTGTGTGTGTGTGTGTGTGTGTGTGTGTGTGTGTGTGTGTGTGTGTGTGTGTGTGTGTGTGTGTGTGTGTGTGTGTGTGTGTGTGTGTGTGTGTGTGTGTGTGTACAGATGGGGTGTCTGTAGATATGAGGAGCTGTCAGTGTATCTGTCTGAATGGAACAGGGAGCTGAGCACTGAGGCATGCTGGGATAGCTGTCATCCTGTGTGTGTGTGTGTGTGTGTGTGTGTGTGTGTGTGTTGGGGGGGTCCTTCTGTCATCTGCATCCCCCTCTCCTTTCTCTTTCTCTCCTCCCTCTCTTCCATGGAGGTCCCTTTTTCTCTAACCCTAACCTATCCCAAAGGGCCTGAGGGAGCTTCCACCACTCATCCTGTTTCCCTAACGTGTATGTCTGAGAGAAAGAGAAAGTGTGAAACAGAGAAATCAACAGGGATTTAGCGACGGTTTCTTGGACACAGATCAAACCTGGAGAATGGAGAATCTCCATCTGAAATTCTTTGTAGCCCTGGATTAGGCTTAATCTGTCTCCGAGAAACCACCCCTTAAAGAACAGTGAAAGAGAGAGGGACAGACACTTTAATACTAATAGTTAGAAGTCCTAATATATTTTGAGCTGTTGTGACGATATCTAATTGCTGGCAGTGTGCTGTGACTGACAGTCCAGCTCCAAGGTCAGTGAAGTCTTAATTACAGTTTTTTTCAATCGCTTTGGTGCAATTTTCACAAGTAAGTGGTACATATTCACACGCTTAGTACGAAACGCAAAACAGATCATCAAATGACAGTTGTTTCAAAATTAAGCACATTTTCAATTGACTTTGATTTTACTATTATTTAATCCGACTGATCTTAATTAATAATCACAAACCTATACATTTTAAACTGTTTTTTTCTACAACAGATTTTGAGAACTATATAATGAAAATGATTGTTTGTATAGTATAAACATATAAAGTATGATATATACTGTAATTTACTGTTATGGCTATTATGATTTTACTTCATAGTAAAGTTCAAAAATCTGGTATTGACAAGATCCGAGATGTACTGCATGTAATGCATCCCCTCTGCAGTAAACATGTATTCAGAATGAAGTTGATAGGAGATTTGATGGGGAGGTTTCAACCTGCCTTACTAAAATTGTATTGGCCAATACAATACTGTAAAACTGTAAATACCAATTATGTAGCAGGCATTTTTATCCAAAGTGACAACAGCGAGTCCATACATTTTTGTATGTGACCCCAGTTGGAACTGGGAAACGAAACCACCACTCTTGTGGTGCTAGGGCCATGCTCTTACTAACTGTGCCACACAGGATCACTACAATACTGTAAAATACATGATTACATAGAAGGTGTATAATCCCAATGAGTGTGCCACCCTCCTTCAGGCCATGGATGAGGTATGCAATGTCACGGCAGATTTCCTCCTCTTCCTCTGAAGAGGAGTAAGGATCGGACCAAGATGCGGCGTGGTACGTGTTCGCCATTTTAATGGAAAAACTGAACACTACAAAACAACAACGTGACAACCATGATGCTAATGAAACACTGTGCTAACACGCAACGCAACATAACATAGACAATCACCCACCACCCACAACCCACAATGACAAAACAGGCTACCTAAATATGATTCCCAATCAGAGACAATGACTAACACCTGCCTCTGATTGAGAACCATATGAGGCCAAACACAGAAACAGACAAACTAGACATACAACATAGAATGCCCACTCAGATCACACCCTGACCAAACAAAACATATAAACATACAAAGCAAACTATGGTCAGGGCGTGACATGCAATTACATCCATCCAGACTGTCAGGCATGGATGCTCCACGCCAAAAGGTTTTTCCCCAGGTGCATGAACAATGAAGACATTTACTGCAATGTCTGTGAGAACCTATGACCAAATGCTCAAGACAGGCTTGAAGCAAACTAGTGGCTTGAAGCAAACTAGTGGCTGATAAACAGTTGCTTTCATTCATTTCATTTGATTACTGCACACCTATGGCAGAATTATATCTGAACAATACATTTATTTTTTGCATCAATGATTGTGAAAGATGTATTTCAATGATCACTCCTTTGATCACACATGGGATAGAAATTCAATTTTGTTGCCTAATGTGAAAACATTGTAATGTACTATTAATTTACAGTACTGAAGCATGTTACATTCATAGTGCAGTTTTGAAAGATGTACCTTGTATTTGTTGCTATTGGATTAACTGGTTGTTCAAACAACTAAATTGAGAAGATATAATTGTGTTGTGTTTTGGTGATTAAATCAATGTTCTCATGGTATTTCACAGTAAGATTACCTTTCGGATCAATGGTGTGGTGAAATATGTCTCCAAACAAAATTAATGCACAATGAAAAGGTTTTGAATATAAAAAACTTGCCGCATTACAAGTGTTACCAGTTTGGAGTTTTGTGCTAAGCTTAGAAAAGTTAACACATACAAAATATTACCTAAGTGACTGAAGAAATATGTAACCAATAGGCCTGATGAATCCCTCACTAACACTGCTGCTGCAGGCTAACTAATACTGCTGCTGCAGACTAACTAACACTGCTGCTGCTGCTGCCTAACTAACACTGCTGCTGCTGCTGACTAACTAACACTGCTGCTGCTGCTGACTAACTAACACTGCTGCTGCTGCTGACTAACTAACACTGCTGCTGCTGCTAACTAACACTGCTGCTGCTGCTGACTAACTAACACTGCTGCTAACTAACACTGCTGCTGCTGACTAACTAACTGACTAACTAACACTGCTGCTGCTGCTGACTAACTAACACTGCTGCTGCTGCTGCTGCTGCTGACTAACTAACACTGCTGCTGCAGGCTAACTAATACTGCTGCTGCTGACTAACTAACACTGCTGCTGCTGCAGGCTAACTAACACTGCTGCTGCTGCTGACTAACTAACACTGCTGCTGCTGCTGCACTGCTGCTGCTAACTAACACTGCTGCTGCTGCTGACTAACAACTGCTGCTAACACTGCTGCTGACTAACTAACACTGCTGCTGCTGCTGACTAACTAACACTGCTGCTAACTAACACTGCTACTGCTGCAGACTAACTAACACTGCTGCTGCAGACTAACTAACACTGCTGCTGACTAACTAACACTGCAGACTAACTAACACACTGCTGACTAACTAACACTGCTGCTGCTGCTGACTAACTAACACTGCTGCTGCTGACTAACTAAGACTAGACTAACTAACACTGCTACTGCTGCAGACTAACTAACACACTGCTGACTAACTAACACTGCTGCTGCTGACTAACTAACACTGCTGCTACTGCAGACTAACTAACACTGCTACTGCTGACTAACTAACACTGCTACTGCTGCAGGCTAACTAACACTGCTGCTGCAGACTAACTAACACTGCTGCTGCTGACTAACTAACACTGCTGCTGCAGGCTAACTAACACTGCTGCTGCAGACTAACTAACACTGCTGCTGCTGCAGGCTAACTAACACTGCTGCTGCTGGCTAACTAACACTGCTGCTGCTGCTGCACTGCTGCTGCTGCACTAACTAACACTGCTACTGCTGACTAACTAACACTGCTACTGCTGCAGACTAACTACACTGCACTGCTGCTGCCGCAGACTAACTAACACTGCTACTGCTGCACTAACACTGCTGCTAACTGACTAACTAACACTGCTAGGACTAACTAACACTGCTGCTGCTAACTAACACTGCTGCTAACTAACACTGCTGCTGCAGGCTAACTAACACTGCTACTGCTGCTGCAGACTAACTAACACTGCTAACTAACACACTGCAGGCTGCTGCAGACTAACTAACACTGCTGCTGCTGCAGACTAACTAACACTGCTACTGCTGCTGACTAACTAACACTGCTGCTGCTGCAGACTAACTAACACTGCTACTGCAGGCTAACTAACACTGCTGCTGCTGCAGACTAACTAACACTGCTACTGCTGACTAACTAACACTGCTACTGCTGCAGACTAACTAACACTGCTACTGCTGCAGACTAACTAACACTGCTGCTGCTGCAGACTAACTAACACTGCTACTGCAGGCTAACTAACACTGCTGCTGCTGCAGACTAACTAACACTGCTACTGCTGCAGACTAACTAACAACACTGCTACTGCTGCAGACTAACTAACACTGCTACTGCTGCAGACTAACTAACACTGCTGCTGCTGCAGACTAACTAACTGCTACTGCTGCAGACTAACTAACACTAACTAACACTGCTACTGCTGCAGACTAACTAACACTGCTACTGCTGCTGACTAACTAACACTGCTACTGCTGCAGACTAACTAACACTGCTACTGCTGCAGACTAACTAACACTGCTACTGCTGCAGACTAACTAACACTGCTGCTGCTGCAGACTAACTAACACTGCTACTGCTGCTGACTAACTAACACTGCTACTGCTGCAGACTAACTAACACTGCTGCTGCTGCAGACTAACTAACACTGCTACTGCTGCAGACTAACTAACACTGCTACTGCTGCTGACTAACTAACACTGCTACTGCTGCAGACTAACTAACACTGCTACTGCTGCTGACTAACTAACACTGCTGCTGCTGCAGACTAACTAACACTGCTACTGCTGCAGACTAACTAACACTGCTGCTGCTGCTGACTAACTAACACTGCTACTGCTGCTGACTAACTAACACTGCTACTGCTGCAGACTAACTAACACTGCTACTGCTGCTGCTGACTAACTAACACTGCTACTGCTGCTGACTAACTAACACTGCTACTGCTGCAGACTAACTAACACACTGCTGCTGACTAACTAACACTGCTACTGCTGCTGACTAACTAACACTGCTGCAGACTAACTAACACTGCTAACTACTGCTGCTGCAGACTAACTAACACTGCTACTGCTGCTGACTAACTAACACTGCTGCTGCTGCAGACTAACTAACACTGCTACTGCTGCAGACTAACTAACACTGCTACTGCTGCAGACTAACTAACACTGCTGCTGCTGACTAACTAACACTGACTAACTAACACTGCTACTGCTGCTGACTAACTAACACTGCTGCTGCTGACTAACTAACACTGACTGCAGACTAACTAACACTGCTACTGCTGCTGACTAACTAACACTGCTACTGCTGCTGACTAACTAACACTGCTGCTGCTGCTGACTAACTAACACTGCTACTGCTGCTGACTAACTAACACTGCTACTGGTGCAGGCTAACTAACACTGCTACTGCTGCTGACTAACTAACACTGCTACTGCTTGGATTGTAAACATCTCTCACCACACAACCATTGATTCAAAATGTACAGTAAGTTTATTGTGAAATGTAATGAGAACATTGGTTTAATCCTCAAAACACAACATTAAAATATATTTTCAATGTATTCATTTTAACTACGGGTTAATCCATTAAAAAACAATGCAAGATACGTGTTTCAAATGGCCCTGAGAGGTGCTGTAAGTGATACATCAGGCAATACACTTACATTATGCAACAAAATGTACAGAAAATCTATAATTTCCATAATATTTATCCAATGTGTAATCAAAGGTGTGATCAATGAAGATATCATCTACAACAGTGGTTTCCTAACTCTTTATATTCCCAAGCACCAGGGTCAGCGCACTCTAAAATGTTGTTTTCTGCTTTCATTGTAGTAAGCTTGCCATTCACACACTACAATACATTTATTAAACACAAGAATTAGTGTTCTTATAGGGCACAAATAATATCAGGGCACAAATAATAATATAATAATAATTACTAATTTTACTCTTTATTTAGCCATCTAACATATTAAACCTTATTTGTTCATCCACAATTGTGAATAACTCACCACAGGTTAATGAGAAGGGTGTGCTTGAAAGGATGCACATAACTCTGCAATATTGGTTTGTATTGGAGAGAGTCTCAATCTTTTTCCACACACAGTCTGTGCCTGTAATTAGTTTTCATGTTAGTGAGGGCCGAGAATCCACTCTCACATGGGTAGGTGGTTGCAAAGGGAATAAGTGTCTTAACAGCGCAGTTTGCCAAGGCAGGATACTCGGAGCGCAGCCCACTCCACACTGCCCTTTCCCACCTGGACAAAAGGAACACCTATGTGAGAATGCTATTCATTGACTACAGCTTAGTGTTCAACACCATAGTGTTGACCCTGGGACTAAACACCTCCCTCTGCAACTGGATCCTGGACTTCGTGACGGGCCACCCCCAGGTGGTAAGGGTAGGTAACGACATATCCGCCACGCTGTTCCTAACAAACGGGGCCCCTTAGGGGTGCGTGCTCATTCCCCTTCCCCTCCTGTGCCATACAACACTCCTTCCGTGGCCTCCAACTGCTCTCCCCTCATCCCCCCCCGCAGCTACTCGCCCAAGCCTCCCCAGCTTCTCCTTTACCCAAATCCAGATTGCAGATGTTCTGAAAGAGCTGCAAAACCTGGACCCGTACAAATCAGCTGGTCTTGACAATCTGGACCCTCTATTTCTGAAAGTATCCGCCGCCATTGTCGCAACCCCTATTACCTGCTGTGCAATCTGGTTTCTGAGCCGGTCACGGGTGCACCTCGGCCACGCTCAAGGTACTAAACGATGTCATAACCGCCATCGATAAAAGACAGTACTGTGCAGCCGTCTTCATTGACCTGGACAAAGCTTTCGACTCTGTCAATCACCATATTCTTATTGGCAGACTCAGTAGCCTCGGTTTTTCTAATGACTGCCTTGCCTGGTTCACCAACTACTTTGCAGACAGAGTTCAGTGTGTCAAATCGGAGGGCATGTTGTCCGGCCCTCTGGCAGTCTCTATGGGGGTGCCACAGGGTTCAATTCTCGGGCTGACTCTTTTCTCTGTATATATCAATGATGTTGCTCTTGCTGCGGGCGATTCCCTGATCCACCTCTACGCAGACGACACCATTCTGTATACTTCTGGCCCTTCCTTGGACACTGTACTATCTAACCTCCAAACGAGCTTCAATGCCATACAACACTCCTTCCGTGGCCTCCAACTGCTCTTAAACGCTAGTAAAACTAAATGCATGCTTTTCAACCGTTCGCTGCCTGCACCCGCAGGCCCGACTAGCATCACCACCCTGGATGGTTCCGACCTAGAATATATGGACATCTATAAGTACCTAGGTGTCTGGCTAGACTGTAAACTCTCCTTCCAGACTCATTTCAAACATCTCCAATCTAAAATCAAATCTAGAGTCGGCTTTCTATTCCGCAACAAAGCCTCCTTCACTCACGCCGCCAAACTTACCCTAGTACAACTGACTATCCTACCGATCCTCGACTTCGAGCGGTGTCATCTACAAAATAGCTTCCAATACTCTACTCAGCAAACTGGATGCAGTTTATCACAGTGCCATCCGTTTTGTTACTAAAGCACCTTATACCACCCACCACTGCGACCTGTACGCTCTAGTCGGCTGGTCCTCACTACATATTCATCGCCAGACCCACTGGCTCCAGGTCATCTACAAGTCCATGCTAGGTAAAGCTCCGCCATATCTCAGTTCACTGGTCACGATGGCAACACCCACCCGTAGCACGCGCTCCAGCAGGTGTATCTCACTGATCAACCCTAAAGCCAACACCTAATTTGGCTGCCTTTCCTTCCAGTTCTCTGCTGCCTATGACTGGAACGAATTGCAAAAATCGCTGAAGTTGAAGACTTTTCTCTCCCTCACCAACTTTAAACATCTGCTATCTGAGCAGCTAACCGATCGCTGCAGCTGTACATAGTCTATTGGTAAATAGCCCACCCAATTTACCTACCTCATCCCCATACTGTTTTTATTTATTTACTTTTCTGCTCTTTTGCACACCAGTATGACCTGCACATGACCATCTGATCATTTATCACTCCAGTGTTAATCTGCTAAATTGTAATTATTCGCCTACCTCCTCATGCCTTTTGCACACAATGTATATAGACTCTTTATTCTTGTTTTTTTCTACTGTGTTATTGACTTGTTTATTGTTTACTCCATGTGTAACTCTGTGTTGTTGTCTGTTCACACTGCTATGCTTTATCTTGCCCAGGTCGCAGTTGTAAATGAGAACTTGTTCTCAACTAGCCTACCTGGTTAAATAAAGGTTAAATAAATAAAAAAATAAAAAAACAACAAGCCTATAGGGAGGAGGTTTCCCTTGGCAGCAAGAGCCTCTCGGTAGATGCTGCAGTGTACCCAAGAAGCGCTGGGAGCAACTGCTTGCAAGCGCGTTACCATTCCACTATCGCTCCCTGTCATGGCTTTTGCACCATCAGCACAGATACCAACACATTTTGACCACCAAAGTCCATTTGATGTCACAAAGTTGTCCAGGACTTTAAAAATATCCTCTCTGGTTGTCCTGGTTTCCAGTGGTTTGCAGAAGAGGATGTCTTCCTTAATTGACCCCCATAAACATAATGGACATATACCAGGAGCTGTGCCAGGCCCGCCACGTCTGTAATGTACAGCTGTAACGCATATAATTCACTGGCTTGTATGAGAAGCAGTAATTGTTTCAAAACATCTGCCATGTCACTGATGCATCGTGAAACCATGTTGTTTGATGAAGATATTGTCTGTATAGTTTTTTTGGCCTTTTACCCCAGTATTGTCCCAGCCATATCCAGGGCAGCAGGAAGAATTAAGTTCTCCACAATAGTATGGGACTTGCCTGTCCGAGCCACTCGGTAGCTCACCATATAAGATGCTTCTAGCCCCTTCTTATTAATGGTATCTGTTGCTTTTATACTTGTCTTACTACTCGGAAGTCATCTTAATTCTCGCTCAAAAAACTCCTGTGGCTTATTTTTCAAATTGGGATGTTTTGTTTCTAAATGTCTGCGCAGAGTGAAGGTTTCATTGAGCTGTGAGATGGTACTTTTTCAGTACAGGTGCATTAAAGCTGGGACAGAGAGTTTGAAAAACAGCTTCTATCTCAAGGCCATCAGATTGTTAAACAGCCACCACTAGCACAGAGAAGCTGGGCTGTAGAAAAGAGATGCTGCCTACAGTACCTACAGACTTGATATCATTGGCCACTTTAATAAATGTAGCATTTCGCTACACTCGCATTAACATCTGCTAACCATGTGTATGTGACAAATAAAATTTGATTTAAATGGAACACTAGTCACTTTAATAATGCCACTTTAAGAATGTTTACATATCTCGCATTACTCATCTCATATGTATATACTGAATACTGTATCCTTCACTATCTATTCTTTACTATCTATTGCATTTTAGCCACTCTGTCACTGCTCATCCATATATTTTATACTTATATATTCTCATCCCATTCCTTTACCAGATTGTGTGTATTAGGTTTTGTTATGGAATTTGTTAGATATTAGATTTAGTTGTGGAATTGTTAGATATTAGGTTTTGTTGTGGAATTGTTAGATATTACCTGTTAGATACTGCTGCACTGTCGGATCTAGAAGCAGAAGCATTTCACAACACTCGCAATAACATCTGCTAATCATGTGTATGTGACCAATAAAATTTGATTTGATTTGATTTGATAGCTGTGCACATGGAGATGTTACCCCCACGTTGTCCAGGCACTTGGACAGTCGCCCATTGGCCAATGATGTTCCTCCCACGGTGCCAAGTTTTGGCCAGGTTGAAGCCGCTTCATCAACAAAGATATACTTGTGATGGTTCACAGCATCACCAAGCACCATCATCCTCTAAACATATATTTTGGTTACTTATTTTTACAGTATAGTTCCAATATGATATTGTGAAGTAGTATGTGCATCAAATAGTAACAGTAATAAAGTATATAGTACTGTACCTGAACATACTCGGTGTGCAGTTGTTTCACCCGGTCATCGTTCTCCTCAATGGCCAGCTTTATTTCAGACAGCCGTATGTCATGCCTGGCCCTCACCATGTCCACCACTGCCCACTCCTGCTGGTCGTCAGCACACGGCTACGGCCACCACCATGGGGTCTTCTGTCAATAGGGTAGAACAGAGTGTACTGCCAATATGTCATACTGTAAGAATACTGGAATATGTTTTGTGAATTTACATGCATTACAATATGTAATTTACTGTAAATGTAAAGCATAGTGCATATCCTGCACACTTACCGCTTTTCTTGGCAAAATGTTCCCATGATCAAATTGACAGCTGATCTTTTCAGATTGGGGTGAACTAGTCTGGCAGCCTCTGACCACATGGTCAACGACACCACAGTTCCCTGCCGTCTCTTTGTCCTCTTTGATGGGGCCCATGTCCACCTCTTTGACGGGGCCCATGCCCACCTCTTTGACCTCTTTGATGGTGCCCATGCCAACCTCTTTGACCTCTTTGATGGGGCCCATGCCCACCTCTTTGATGGGGCCCATGCCCACTTATTTGATGGGGCCCATGCCCACCTCTTTGACCTCTTTGATGGGGCCCAAGCCCACCTCTCTGACCTCTTTGATGGGGCCCATGCCCACCTCTCTGACCTCTTTGATGGGGCCCATGCCCACCTCTCTGACCTCTTTGATGGGGCCCATGCCCACCTCTCTGACCTC
>NW_024609755.1:27500-82500 GCF_018296145.1 Oncorhynchus tshawytscha
CTCATGTGTGTTTATAGAGGTCTGTTCTCATGTGTGTTTATAGGAGGTGTGTTTATAGAGGTCTGTTCTCATGTGTGTTTATAGGAGGTGTGTTTATAGAGGTCTGTTCTCATGTGTGTTTATAGAGGTCTGTTCTCATGTGTGTCTATAGGAGGTGTGTTTATAGAGGTCTGTTCTCATGTGTGTTTATAGAGGTCTGTTCTCATGTGTGTTTATAGAGGTCTGTTCTCATGTGTGTTTATAGAGGTCTGTTCTCATGTGTGTTTATAGGAGGTGTGTTTATAGAGGTCTGTTCTCATGTGTGTTTATAGGAGGTGTGTTTATAGAGGTCTGTTCTCATGTGTGTTTATAGAGGTTAGTTCTCATGTGTATTTATAGAGGTTAGTTCTCATGTGTGTCTATAGGAGGTGTGTTTATAGAGGTCTGTTCTCATGTGTGTTTATAGAGGTTAGTTCTCATGTGTATTTATAGAGGTTAGTTCTCATGTGTATTTATAGAGGTTAGTTCTCATATGTATTTATAGAGGTTAGTTCTCATGTGTGTTTATAGAGGTCTGTTCTCATGTGTGTTTATAGAGGTCTGTTCTCATGTGTGTTTATAGAGGTTGTTCTCATGTGTGTTTATAGAGGTCTGTTCTCATGTGTGTTTATAGAGGTCTGTTCTCATGTGTGTTTATAGGAGGTGTGTTTATAGAGGTTAGTTCTCATGTGTATTTATAGAGGTCTGTTCTCATGTGTTATAGAGGTCTGTTCTCATGTGTGTTTCTAGGAGGTGTGTTTATAGAGATCTGTTCTCATGTGTGTTTCTAGGAGGTGTGTTTATAGAGATCTGTTCTCATGTGTGTTTCTAGGAGGTGTGTTTATAGAGATCTGTTCTCATGTGTGTTTATAGAGGTTAGTTCTCATGTGTGTTTATAGAGGTCTGTTCTCATGTGTGTTTATAGGAGGTGTGTTTATAGAGGTTAGTTCTCATGTGTATTTATAGAGGTCTGTTCTCATGTGTGTTTATAGAGGTCTGTTCTCATGTGTGTTTCTAGGAGGTGTGTTTATAGAGATCTGTTCTCATGTGTGTTTATAGGAGGTGTGTTTATAGAGGTCTGTTCTCATGTGTGTTTATAGGAGATGTGTTTATAGAGGTTAGTTCTCATGTGTGTTTATAGAGGTCTGTTCTCATGTGTGTTTATAGAGGTCTGTTCTCATGTGTGTTTATAGGAGGTTTGTTTATAGAGGTTAGTTCTCATGTGTATTTATAGAGGTCTGTTCTCATGTGTGTTTATAGAGGTCTGCTCTCATGTGTGTTTATAGAGGTCTGTTCTCATGTGTGTTTATAGAGGTCTGTTCTCATGTGTGTTTATAGGAGGTGTGTTTATAGAGGTCTGTTCTCATGTGTGTTTATAGAGGTCTGTTCTCATGTGTGTCTATAGGAGGTGTGTTTATAGAGGTCTGTTCTCATGTGTGTTTATAGGAGGTGTGTTTATAGAGGTCTGTTCTCATGTGTGTTTATAGAGGTCTGTTCTCATGTGTATTTATAGAGGTCTGTTCTCATGTGTGTTTATAGAGGTCTGTTCTCATGTGTGTTTATAGAGGTTAGTTCTCATGTGTGTTTATAGAGGTCTGCTCTCATGTGTGTTTATAGAGGTCTGTTCTCATGTGTGTTTATATAGGTCTGTTCTCATGTGTGTTTATAGGAGGTGTGTTTATAGAGGTCTGTTCTCATGTGTGTTTATAGAGGTCTGTTCTCATGTGTGTTTATAGGAGGTGTGTTTATAGAGTTCTGTTCTCATGTGTGTTTATAGAGGTTAGTTCTCATGTGTATTTATAGAGGTTGTTCTCATGTGTGTTTATAGAGGTCTGTTCTCATGTGTGTTTATAGAGGTCTGTTCTCATGTGTGTTTATAGGAGGTGTGTTTATAGAGTTCTGTTCTCATGTGTGTTTATAGAGGTCTGTTCTCATGTGTGTTTATAGGAGGTGTGTTTATAGAGGTCTGTTCTCATGTGTGTTTATAGGAGGTGTGTTTATAGAGGTCTGTTCTCATGTGTGTTTATAGAGGTCTGTTCTCATGTGTGTTTCTAGGAGGTGTGTTTATAGAGGTTAGTTCTCATGTGTATTTATAGAGGTCTGTTCTCATGTGTGTTTATAGAGGTCTGTTCTCATGTGTGTTTCTAGGAGGTGTGTTTATAGAGGTCTGTTCTCATGTGTGTTTATAGGAGGTGTGTTTATAGAGGTCTGTTCTCATATGTGTTTATAGGAGATGTGTTTATAGAGGTTAGTTCTCATGTGTGTTTATAGAGGTCTGTTCTCATGTGTGTTTATAGAGGTCTGTTCTCATGTGTGTTTATAGGAGGTGTGTTTATAGAGGTCTGTTCTCATGTGTTTTTATAGAGGTCTGTTCTCATGTGTTTTTATAGAGGTCTGTTCTCATGTGTGTTTAAAGAGGTCTGTTCTCATGTGTGTTTATAGGAGGTGTGTTTATAGAGGTTGTTCTCATGTGTGTTTATAGAGGTCTGTTCTCATGTGTGTTTATAGGAGGTGTGTTTATAGAGGTCTGTTCTCATGTGTGTTTATAGGAGGTGTGTTTATAGAGGTTAGTTCTCATGTGTATTTATAGAGGTCTGTTCTCATGTGTGTTTATAGAGGTCTGCTCTCATGTGTGTTTATAGAGGTCTGTTCTCATGTGTGTTTATAGGAGGTGTGTTTATAGAGGTCTGTTCTCATGTGTGTTTATAGAGGTCTGTTCTCATGTGTGTCTATAGGAGGTGTGTTTATAGAGGTCTGTTCTCATGTGTGTTTATAGAGGTCTGTTCTCATGTGTTTTTATAGAGGTCTGTTCTCATGTGTGTTTATAGAGGTCTGTTCTCATGTGTGTCTATAGGAGGTGTGTTTATAGAGGTCTGTTCTCATGTGTGTTTATAGAGGTCTGTTCTCATGTGTGTTTATAGAGGTCTGTTCTCATGTGTGTTTATAGAGGTCTGTTCTCATGTGTGTTTATAGAGGTCTGTTCTCATGTGTGTTTATAGAGGTCTGTTCTCATGTGTGTTTATAGGAGGTGTGTTTATAGAGGTCTGTTCTCATGTGTGTTTATAGGAGGTGTGTTTATAGAGGTTAGTTCTCATGTGTATTTATAGAGGTCTGTTCTCATGTGTGTCTATAGGAGGTGTGTTTATAGAGGTCTGTTCTCATGTGTGTTTATAGAGGTCTGTTCTCATGTGTGTTTATAGAGGTCTGTTCTCATGTGTGTTTATAGAGGTCTGTTCTCATGTGTGTTTATAGGAGTTGTGTTTATAGAGGTCTGTTCTCATGTGTGTTTATAGGAGGTGTGTTTATAGAGGTCTGTTCTCATGTGTGTTTATAGAGGTCTGTTCTCATGTGTTTTTATAGAGGTCTGTTCTCATGTGTGTTTATAGAGGTCTGTTCTCATGTGTGTCTATAGGAGGTGTGTTTATAGAGGTTAGTTCTCATGTGTGTCTATATAGGTTAGTTCTCATGTGTATTTATAGAGGTTAGTTCTCATGTGTGTCTATATAGGTTAGTTCTCATGTGTATTTATAGAGGTCTGTTCTCATGTGTGTTTATAGAGGTCTGTTCTCATGTGTGTCTATAGGAGGTGTGTTTATAGAGGTCTGTTCTCATGTGTGTTTATAGAGGTCTGTTCTCATGTGTGTTTATAGAGGTCTGTTCTCATGTGTGTTTATAGAGGTCTGTTCTCATGTGTGTCTATAGGAGGTGTGTTTATAGAGGTCTGTTCTCATGTGTTTTTATAGAGGTCTGTTCTCATGTGTGTCTATATAGGTTAGTTCTCATGTGTGTTTATAGAGGTCTGCTCTCATGTGTGTTTATAGAGGTCTGTTCTCATGTGTGTTTATATAGGTCTGTTCTCATGTGTGTTTATAGGAGGTGTGTTTATAGAGGTCTGTTCTCATGTGTGTTTATAGAGGTCTGTTCTCATGTGTGTTTATAGGAGGTGTGTTTATAGAGTTCTGTTCTCATGTGTGTTTATAGAGGTTAGTTCTCATGTGTATTTATAGAGGTTAGTTCTCATGTGTGTTTATAGAGGTCTGTTCTCATGTGTGTTTATAGAGGTCTGTTCTCATGTGTGTTTATAGAGGTCTGTTCTCATGTGTGTTTATAGAGGTCTGTTCTCATGTGTGTTTATAGAGGTCTGTTCTCATGTGTGTTTATAGGAGGTGTGTTTATAGAGGTCTGTTCTCATGTGTGTTTATAGGAGGTGTGTTTATAGAGGTCTGTTCTCATGTGTGTTTATAGAGGTCTGTTCTCATGTGTGTTTCTAGGAGGTGTGTTTATAGAGGTTAGTTCTCATGTGTATTTATAGAGGTCTGTTCTCATGTGTGTTTATAGAGGTCTGTTCTCATGTGTGTTTCTAGGAGGTGTGTTTATAGAGGTCTGTTCTCATGTGTGTTTATAGGAGGTGTGTTTATAGAGGTCTGTTCTCATATGTGTTTATAGGAGATGTGTTTATAGAGGTTAGTTCTCATGTGTGTTTATAGAGGTCTGTTCTCATGTGTGTTTATAGAGGTCTGTTCTCATGTGTGTTTATAGGAGGTGTGTTTATAGAGGTCTGTTCTCATGTGTTTTTATAGAGGTCTGTTCTCATGTGTTTTTATAGAGGTCTGTTCTCATGTGTGTTTATAGAGGTCTGTTCTCATGTGTGTTTATAGGAGGTGTGTTTATAGAGGTTAGTTCTCATGTGTATTTATAGAGGTCTGTTCTCATGTGTGTTTATAGGAGGTGTGTTTATAGAGGTCTGTTCTCATGTGTGTTTATAGGAGGTGTGTTTATAGAGGTTGTTCTCATGTGTATTTATAGAGGTCTGTTCTCATGTGTGTTTATAGAGGTTAGTTCTCATGTGTGTTTATAGAGGTTAGTTCTCATGTGTATTTATAGAGGTTAGTTCTCATGTGTATCTATAGGAGGTGTGTTTATAGAGGTTTGTTCTCATGTGTGTTTATAGAGGTTAGTTCTCATGTGTATTTATAGAGGTTAGTTCTCATGTGTATTTATAGAGGTTAGTTCTCATATGTATTTATAGAGGTTAGTTCTCATGTGTGTTTATAGAGGTTTGTTCTCATGTGTGTTTATAGAGGTTAGTTCTCATATGTATTTATAGAGGTTAGTTCTCATGTGTGTTTATAGAGGTTAGTTCTCATGTGTGTTTATAGAGGTCTGTTCTCATGTGTGTTTATAGGAGGTGTGTTTATAGAGGTTAGTTCTCATGTGTATTTATAGAGGTCTGTTATCATGTGTGTTTATAGAGGTCTGTTCTCATGTGTGTTTCTAGGAGGTGTGTTTATAGAGATCTGTTCTCATGTGTGTTTCTAGGAGGTGTGTTTATAGAGATCTGTTCTCATGTGTGTTTATAGAGGTTAGTTCTCATGTGTGTTTATAGAGGTCTGTTCTCATGTGTGTTTATAGAGGTCTGTTCTCATGTGTGTTTATAGGAGGTGTGTTTATAGAGGTCTGTTCTCATGTGTATTTATAGAGGTCTGTTCTCATGTGTGTTTATAGAGGTCTGTTCTCATGTGTGTTTATAGGAGGTGTGTTTATAGAGATCTGTTCTCATGTGTGTTTATAGGAGGTGTGTTTATAGAGGTCTGTTCTCATGTGTGTTTATAGGAGATGTGTTTATAGAGGTTAGTTCTCATGTGTGTTTATAGAGGTCTGTTCTCATGTGTGTTTATAGAGGTCTGTTCTCATGTGTGTTTATAGGAGGTTTGTTTATAGAGGTTAGTTCTCATGTGTATTTATAGAGGTCTGTTCTCATGTGTGTTTATAGAGGTGTGTTTATAGAGGTCTGTTCTCATGTGTGTTTATAGAGGTCTGTTCTCATGTGTGTTTATAGGAGGTGTGTTTATAGAGGTCTGTTCTCATGTGTGTTTATAGAGGTCTGTTCTCATGTGTGTCTATAGGAGGTGTGTTTATAGAGGTCTGTTCTCATGTGTGTTTATAGGAGGTGTGTTTATAGAGGTCTGTTCTCATGTGTGTTTATAGAGGTCTGTTCTCATGTGTATTTATAGAGGTCTGTTCTCATGTGTGTTTATAGGAGGTGTGTTCTCATGTGTGTTTATAGAGGTCTGTTCTCATGTGTGTTTATAGAGGTCTGTTCTCATGTGTGTTTATAGGAGGTGTGTTCTCATGTGTGTTTATAGAGGTCTGTTCTCATGTGTGTTTATAGAGGTCTGTTCTCATGTGTGTTTATAGGAGGTGTGTTTATAGAGGTCTGTTCTCATGTGTTTTTATAGAGGTCTGTTCTCATGTGTTTTTATAGAGGTCTGTTCTCATGTGTGTTTATAGAGGTCTGTTCTCATGTGTGTTTATAGGAGGTGTGTTTATAGAGGTTAGTTCTCATGTGTATTTATAGAGGTCTGTTCTCATGTGTGTTTATAGGAGGTGTGTTTATAGAGGTCTGTTCTCATGTGTGTTTATAGGAGGTGTGTTTATAGAGGTTAGTTCTCATGTGTATTTATAGAGGTCTGTTCTCATGTGTGTTTATAGAGGTCTGCTCTCATGTGTGTTTATAGAGGTCTGTTCTCATGTGTGTTTATAGGAGGTGTGTTTATAGAGGTCTGTTCTCATGTGTGTTTATAGAGGTCTGTTCTCATGTGTGTCTATAGGAGGTGTGTTTATAGAGGTCTGTTCTCATGTGTGTTTATAGAGGTCTGTTCTCATGTGTTTTTATAGAGGTCTGTTCTCATGTGTGTTTATAGAGGTCTGTTCTCATGTGTGTCTATAGGAGGTGTGTTTATAGAGGTCTGTTCTCATGTGTGTTTATAGAGGTCTGTTCTCATGTGTGTTTATAGAGGTCTGTTCTCATGTGTGTTTATAGAGGTCTGTTCTCATGTGTGTTTATAGAGGTCTGTTCTCATGTGTGTTTATAGAGGTCTGTTCTCATGTGTGTTTATAGGAGGTGTGTTTATAGAGGTCTGTTCTCATGTGTGTTTATAGGAGGTGTGTTTATAGAGGTTGTTCTCATGTGTATTTATAGAGGTCTGTTCTCATGTGTGTCTATAGGAGGTGTGTTTATAGAGGTCTGTTCTCATGTGTGTTTATAGAGGTCTGTTCTCATGTGTGTTTATAGAGGTCTGTTCTCATGTGTGTTTATAGAGGTCTGTTCTCATGTGTGTTTATAGGAGTTGTGTTTATAGAGGTCTGTTCTCATGTGTGTTTATAGGAGGTGTGTTTATAGAGGTCTGTTCTCATGTGTGTTTATAGAGGTCTGTTCTCATGTGTTTTTATAGAGGTCTGTTCTCATGTGTGTTTATAGAGGTCTGTTCTCATGTGTGTCTATAGGAGGTGTGTTTATAGAGGTTAGTTCTCATGTGTGTCTATATAGGTTAGTTCTCATGTGTATTTATAGAGGTTAGTTCTCATGTGTGTCTATATAGGTTAGTTCTCATGTGTATTTATAGAGGTCTGTTCTCATGTGTGTTTATAGAGGTCTGTTCTCATGTGTGTCTATAGGAGGTGTGTTTATAGAGGTCTGTTCTCATGTGTGTTTATAGAGGTCTGTTCTCATGTGTGTTTATAGAGGTCTGTTCTCATGTGTGTTTATAGAGGTCTGTTCTCATGTGTGTCTATAGGAGGTGTGTTTATAGAGGTCTGTTCTCATGTGTTTTTATAGAGGTCTGTTCTCATGTGTGTCTATATAGGTTAGTTCTCATGTGTGTTTATAGAGGTCTGCTCTCATGTGTGTTTATAGAGGTCTGTTCTCATGTGTGTTTATATAGGTCTGTTCTCATGTTGTTTATAGGAGGTGTGTTTATAGAGGTCTGTTCTCATGTGTGTTTATAGAGGTCTGTTCTCATGTGTGTTTATAGGAGGTGTGTTTATAGAGTTCTGTTCTCATGTGTGTTTATAGAGGTTAGTTCTCATGTGTATTTATAGAGGTTAGTTCTCATGTGTGTTTATAGAGGTCTGTTCTCATGTGTGTTTATAGAGGTCTGTTCTCATGTGTGTTTATAGAGGTCTGTTCTCATGTGTGTTTATAGAGGTCTGTTCTCATGTGTGTTTATAGAGGTCTGTTCTCATGTGTGTTTATAGGAGGTGTGTTTATAGAGGTCTGTTCTCATGTGTGTTTATAGGAGGTGTGTTTATAGAGGTCTGTTCTCATGTGTGTTTATAGAGGTCTGTTCTCATGTGTGTTTCTAGGAGGTGTGTTTATGAGGTTAGTTCTCATGTGTATTTATAGAGGTCTGTTCTCATGTGTGTTTATAGAGGTCTGTTCTCATGTGTGTTTCTAGGAGGTGTGTTTATAGAGGTCTGTTCTCATGTGTGTTTATAGGAGGTGTGTTTATAGAGGTCTGTTCTCATATGTGTTTATAGGAGATGTGTTTATAGAGGTTAGTTCTCATGTGTGTTTATAGAGGTCTGTTCTCATGTGTGTTTATAGAGGTCTGTTCTCATGTGTGTTTATAGGAGGTGTGTTTATAGAGGTCTGTTCTCATGTGTTTTTATAGAGGTCTGTTCTCATGTGTTTTTATAGAGGTCTGTTCTCATGTGTGTTTATAGAGGTCTGTTCTCATGTGTGTTTATAGGAGGTGTGTTTATAGAGGTTAGTTCTCATGTGTATTTATAGAGGTCTGTTCTCATGTGTGTTTATAGGAGGTGTGTTTATAGAGGTCTGTTCTCATGTGTGTTTATAGGAGGTGTGTTTATAGAGGTTAGTTCTCATGTGTATTTATAGAGGTCTGTTCTCATGTGTGTTTATAGAGGTCTGTTCTCATGTGTGTTTATAGAGGTTAGTTCTCATGTGTATTTATAGAGGTTAGTTCTCATGTGTGTCTATAGGAGGTGTGTTTATAGAGGTCTGTTCTCATGTGTGTTTATAGAGGTTAGTTCTCATGTGTATTTATAGAGGTTAGTTCTCATGTGTATTTATAGAGGTTAGTTCTCATATGTATTTATAGAGGTTAGTTCTCATGTGTGTTTATAGAGGTCTGTTCTCATGTGTGTTTATAGAGGTCTGTTCTCATGTGTGTTTATAGAGGTTAGTTCTCATGTGTGTTTATAGAGGTCTGTTCTCATGTGTGTTTATAGAGGTCTGTTCTCATGTGTGTTTATAGGAGGTGTGTTTATAGAGGTTAGTTCTCATGTGTATTTATAGAGGTCTGTTCTCATGTGTGTTTATAGAGGTCTGTTCTCATGTGTGTTTCTAGGAGGTGTGTTTATAGAGATCTGTTCTCATGTGTGTTTATAGGAGGTGTGTTTATAGAGGTCTGTTCTCATGTGTGTTTATAGGAGATGTGTTTATAGAGGTTAGTTCTCATGTGTGTTTATAGAGGTCTGTTCTCATGTGTGTTTATAGAGGTCTGTTCTCATGTGTGTTTATAGGAGGTGTGTTTATAGAGGTCTGTTCTCATGTGTATTTATAGAGGTCTGTTCTCATGTGTGTTTATAGAGGTCTGTTCTCATGTGTGTTTCTAGGAGGTGTGTTTATAGAGATCTGTTCTCATGTGTGTTTATAGGAGGTGTGTTTATAGAGGTCTGTTCTCATGTGTGTTTATAGGAGATGTGTTTATAGAGGTTAGTTCTCATGTGTGTTTATAGAGGTCTGTTCTCATGTGTGTTTATAGAGGTCTGTTCTCATGTGTGTTTATAGGAGGTTTGTTTATAGAGGTTAGTTCTCATGTGTATTTATAGAGGTCTGTTCTCATGTGTGTTTATAGAGGTCTGCTCTCATGTGTGTTTATAGAGGTCTGTTCTCATGTGTGTTTATAGAGGTCTGTTCTCATGTGTGTTTATAGGAGGTGTGTTTATAGAGGTCTGTTCTCATGTGTGTTTATAGAGGTCTGTTCTCATGTGTGTCTATAGGAGGTGTGTTTATAGAGGTCTGTTCTCATGTGTGTTTATAGGAGGTGTGTTTATAGAGGTCTGTTCTCATGTGTGTTTATAGAGGTCTGTTCTCATGTGTATTTATAGAGGTCTGTTCTCATGTGTGTTTATAGGAGGTGTGTTCTCATGTGTGTTTATAGAGGTCTGTTCTCATGTGTGTTTATAGAGGTCTGTTCTCATGTGTGTTTATAGAGGTCTGTTCTCATGTGTATTTATAGAGGTCTGTTCTCATGTGTGTTTATAGAGGTATGTTCTCATGTGTGTTTATAGGAGGTGTGTTTATAGAGGTTAGTTCTCATGTGTGTTTATAGAGGTTAGTTCTCATGTGTATTTATAGAGGTCTGTTCTCATGTGTGTTTATAGAGGTCTGCTCTCATGTGTGTTTATAGAGGTCTGTTCTCATGTGTGTTTATAGAGGTCTGTTCTCATGTGTGTTTATAGAGGTCTGTTCTCATGTGTGTTTATAGGATGTGTGTTTATAGAGGTCTGTTCTCATGTGTGTTTATAGGAGGTGTGTTTATAGAGGTCTGTTCTCATGTGTGTTTATAGAGGTCTGTTCTCATGTGTGTTTCTAGGAGGTGTGTTTATAGAGGTTAGTTCTCATGTGTATTTATAGAGGTCTGTTCTCATGTGTGTTTATAGAGGTCTGTTCTCATGTGTGTTTCTCATGTGTGTTTATAGAGGTCTGTTCTCATGTGTGTTTATAGGAGGTGTGTTTATAGAGGTCTGTTCTCATATGTGTTTATGTGTGTTTATAGAGGTTAGTTCTCATGTGTGTTTATAGAGGTCTGTTCTCATGTGTGTTTATAGAGGTCTGTTCTCATGTGTGTTTATAGGAGGTGTGTTTATAGAGGTCTGTTCTCATGTATTTTTATAGAGGTCTGTTCTCATGTGTTTTTATAGAGGTCTGTTCTCATGTGTGTTTATAGAGGTCTGTTCTCATGTGTGTTTATAGGAGGTGTGTTTATAGAGGTTAGTTCTCATGTGTATTTATGTCTGTTCTCATGTGTGTTTATAGGAGGTGTGTTTATAGAGGTCTGTTCTCATGTGTGTTTATAGGAGGTGTGTTTATAGAGGTTAGTTCTCATGTGTATTTATAGAGGTCTGTTCTCAGGTCTGCTCTCATGTGTGTTTATAGAGGTCTGTTCTCATGTGTGTTTATAGGAGGTGTGTTTATAGAGGTCTGTTCTCATGTGTGTTTATAGAGGTCTGTTCTCATGTGTGTTTATAGGAGGTGTGTTTATAGAGGTCTGTTCTCATGTGTGTTTATAGAGGTCTGTTCTCATGTGTTTTTATAGAGGTCTGTTCTCATGTGTGTTTATAGAGGTCTGTTCTCATGTGTGTCTATAGGAGGTGTGTTTATAGAGGTCTGTTCTCATGTGTGTTTATAGAGGTCTGTTCTCATGTGTGTTTATAGAGGTCTGTTCTCATGTGTGTTTATAGAGGTCTGTTCTCATGTGTGTTTATAGAGGTCTGTTCTCATGTGTGTTTATAGAGGTCTGTTCTCATGTGTGTTTATAGGAGGTGTGTTTATAGAGGTCTGTTCTCATGTGTGTTTATAGGAGGTGTGTTTATAGAGGTTAGTTCTCATGTGTATTTATAGAGGTCTGTTCTCATGTGTGTCTATAGGAGGTGTGTTTATAGAGGTCTGTTCTCATGTGTGTTTATAGAGGTCTGTTCTCATGTGTGTTTATAGAGGTCTGTTCTCATGTGTGTTTATAGAGGTCTGTTCTCATGTGTGTTTATAGGAGGTGTGTTTATAGAGGTCTGTTCTCATGTGTGTTTATAGGAGGTGTGTTTATAGAGGTCTGTTCTCATGTGTGTTTATAGAGGTCTGTTCTCATGTGTTTTTATAGAGGTCTGTTCTCATGTGTGTTTATAGAGGTCTGTTCTCATGTGTGTCTATAGGAGGTGTGTTTATAGAGGTTAGTTCTCATGTGTGTCTATATAGGTTAGTTCTCATGTGTATTTATAGAGGTCTGTTCTCATGTGTGTTTATAGAGGTCTGTTCTCATGTGTGTCTATAGGAGGTGTGTTTATAGAGGTCTGTTCTCATGTGTGTTTATAGAGGTCTGTTCTCATGTGTGTTTATAGAGGTCTGTTCTCATGTGTGTTTATAGAGGTCTGTTCTCATGTGTGTCTATAGGAGGTGTGTTTATAGAGGTCTGTTCTCATGTGTTTTTATAGAGGTCTGTTCTCATGTGTGTCTATATAGGTTAGTTCTCATGTGTGTTTATAGAGGTCTGTTCTCATGTGTGTTTATAGAGGTCTGTTCTCATGTGTGTTTATAGAGGTCTGTTCTCATGTGTGTTTATAGGAGGTGTGTTTATAGAGGTCTGTTCTCATGTGTGTTTATAGAGGTCTGTTCTCATGTGTGTCTATAGGAGGTGTGTTTATAGAGGTCTGTTCTCATGTGTGTCTATATAGGTTAGTTCTCATGTGTATTTATAGAGGTTAGTTCTCATGTGTGTTTATAGAGGTTAGTTCTCATGTGTGTCTGTATAGGTTAGTTCTCATGTGTATTTATAGAGGTCTGTTCTCATGTGTGTTTATAGAGGTTAGTTCTCATGTGTGTTTATAGAGGTCTGTTCTCATGTGTGTTTAAAGAGGTCTGTTCTCATGTGTGTTTATAGGAGGTGTGTTTATAGAGGTCTGTTCTCATGTGTGTTTCTAGGAGGTGTGTTTATAGAGGTTAGTTCTCATGTGTATTTATAGAGGTCTGTTCTCATGTGTGTTTATAGAGGTCTGTTCTCATGTGTGTTTCTAGGAGGTGTGTTTATAGAGGTCTGTTCTCATGTGTGTTTATAGGAGGTGTGTTTATAGAGGTCTGTTCTCATGTGTGTTTATAGGAGATGTGTTTATAGAGGTTAGTTCTCATGTGTGTTTATAGAGGTCTGTTCTCATGTGTGTTTAAAGAGGTCTGTTCTCATGTGTGTTTATAGGAGGTGTGTTTATAGAGGTCTGTTCTCATGTGTTTTTATAGAGGTCTGTTCTCATGTGTTTTTATAGAGGTCTGTTCTCATGTGTGTTTATAGAGGTCTGTTCTCATGTGTGTTTATAGGAGGTGTGTTTATAGAGGTTAGTTCTCATGTGTATTTATAGAGGTCTGTTCTCATGTGTGTTTATAGGAGGTGTGTTTATAGAGGTCTGTTCTCATGTGTGTTTATAGGAGGTGTGTTTATAGAGGTTAGTTCTCATGTGTATTTATAGAGGTCTGTTCTCATGTGTGTTTATAGAGGTCTGTTCTCATGTGTGTTTATAGAGGTCTGTTCTCATGTGTGTTTATAGGAGGTGTGTTTATAGAGGTCTGTTCTCATGTGTGTTTATAGAGGTCTGTTCTCATGTGTGTTTATAGAGGTCTGTTCTCATGTGTGTTTATAGAGGTCTGTTCTCATGTGTGTGTTTATAGAGGTCTGTTCTCATGTGTGTTTATAGAGGTCTGTTCTCATGTGTGTTTATAGAGGTCTGTTCTCATGTGTGTTTATAGAGGTCTGTTCTCATGTGTTTATAGAGGTCTGTTTCATGTGTGTTTATAGAGGTCTGTTCTCATGTGTGTTTATAGGAGGTGTGTTTATAGAGGTCTGTTCTCATGTTTATGTGTTTATAGAGGTCTGTTCTCATGTGTGTTTATAGAGGTCTGTTCTCATGTGTGTTTATGTGTGTTTATAGAGGTCTGTTCTCATGTGTGTTTATAGAGGTCTGTTCTCATGTGTGTTTATAGAGGTCTGTTCTCATGTGTGTTTATAGAGGTCTGTTCTCATGTGTGTTTATAGGAGGTGTGTTTATAGAGGTCTGTTCTCATGTGTGTTTATAGGAGGTGTGTTTATAGAGGTCTGTTCTCATGTGTGTTTATAGAGGTCTGTTCTCATGTGTTTTTATAGAGGTCTGTTCTCATGTGTGTTTATAGAGGTCTGTTCTCATGTGTGTTTATAGAGGTCTGTTCTCATGTGTGTTTATAGGTCTGTGTGTTTATAGAGGTCTGTTCTCATGTGTGTTATATGTGTTTATAGAGGTTGTTCTCATGTGTGTTTATAGAGGTCTGTTCTCATGTGTGTTTATAGAGGTCTGTTCTCATGTGTGTTTATAGGAGGTGTGTTTATAGAGGTCTGTTCTCATGTGTGTTTATAGAGGTCTGTTCTCATGTGTGTTTATAGAGGTCTGTTCTCATGTGTGTTTATAGAGGTCTGTTGTGTTTATAGGAGGTGTGTTTATAGAGGTCTGTTCTCATGTGTGTTTATAGAGGTCTGTTCTCATGTGTGTTTATATAGGTTGTTCTCATGTGTGTTTATAGAGGTCTGTTCTCATGTGTGTTTATAGAGGTCTGTTCTCATGTGTGTTATAGGAGGTGTGTTTATAGAGGTTAGTTCTCATGTGTGTTTATATAGGTTAGTTCTCATGTGTTTATAGAGGTCTGTTCTCATGTGTGTCTATGTGTGTTTATAGAGGTCTGTTCTCATGTGTGTTTATAGAGGTCTGTTCTCATGTGTGTTTATAGAGGTCTGTTCTCATGTGTGTTTATAGAGGTCTGTTCTCATGTGTGTTTATAGAGGTTAGAGTTCTCATGTGTGTTTATAGAGGTCTGTTCTCATGTGTGTTTATAGAGGTCTGTTCTCATGTGTGTTTATAGAGGTCTGTTCTCATGTGTGTTTATAGAGGTCTGTTCTCATGTGTGTCTATAGGAGGTGTGTTTATAGAGGTCTGTTCTCATGTGTGTTTATAGAGGTCTGTTCTCATGTGTGTTTATAGAGGTCTGTTCTCATGTGTGTTTATAGAGGTCTGTTCTCATGTGTGTTTATAGGAGGTGTGTTTATAGAGGTCTGTTCTCATGTGTGTTTATAGGAGGTGTGTTTATAGAGGTTAGTTCTCATGTGTATTTATAGAGGTCTGTTCTCATGTGTGTTTATAGAGGTCTGCTCTCATGTGTGTTTATAGAGGTCTGTTCTCATGTGTGTTTATAGAGGTCTGTTCTCATGTGTGTTTATAGAGGTCTGTTCTCATGTGTGTTTATAGAGGTCTGTTCTCATGTGTAGGAGGTGTGTTTATAGAGGTCTGTTCTCATGTGTGTTTATAGAGGTCTGTTCTCATGTGTGTTTATAGAGGTCTGTTCTCATGTGTGTTTATAGAGGTCTGTTCTCATGTGTGTCTATAGGAGGTGTGTTTATAGAGGTCTGTTCTCATGTGTGTTTATAGAGGTCTGTTCTCATGTGTGTTTATAGAGGTCTGTTCTCATGTGTGTTTATAGAGGTCTGTTCTCATGTGTGTTTATAGAGGTGTGTTTATAGAGGTCTGTTCTCATGTGTGTTTATAGTTCTCATGTGTGTCTATATAGGTTAGTTCTCATGTGTATTTATAGAGGTCTGTTCTCATGTGTGTTTATAGAGGTCTGTTCTCATGTGTGTCTATAGGAGGTGTGTTTATAGAGGTTAGTTCTCATGTGTGTTTATATAGGTTAGTTCTCATGTGTGTCTATATAGGTTAGTTCTCATGTGTATTTATAGAGGTCTGTTCTCATGTGTGTTTATAGAGGTTAGTTATCATGTGTATTTATAGAGGTTAGTTCTCATGTGTGTTTATAGAGGTTAGTTCTCATGTGTATTTATAGAGGTTAGTTCTCATGTGTGTTTATAGAGGTTAGTTCTCATGTGTGTCTATATAGGTTAGTTCTCATGTGTATTTATAGAGGTTAGTTCTCATGTGTGTCTATATAGGTTAGTTCTCATGTGTGTTTATAGAGGTTAGTTCTCATGTGTGTTTATAGAGGTCTGTTCTCATGTGTTTTTATAGAGGTCTGTTCTCATGTGTGTTTATAGAGGTCTGTTCTCATGTGTGTCTATAGGAGGTGTGTTTATAGAGGTTAGTTCTCATGTGTGTTTATAGAGGTCTGTTCTCATGTGTGTTTATAGAGGTCTGTTCTCATGTGTATTTATAGAGGTCTGTTCTCATAGAGGTCTGTTCTCATGTGTGTCTATAGGAGGTGTGTTTATAGAGGTCTGTTCTCATGTGTGTTTATAGAGGTCTGTTCTCATGTGTGTTTATAGAGGTCTGTTCTCATGTGTGTTTATAGAGGTCTGTTCTCATGTGTGTCTATAGGAGGTGTGTTTATAGAGGTCTGTTCTCATGTGTTTTTATAGAGGTCTGTTCTCATGTGTGTCTATATAGGTTAGTTCTCATGTGTGTTTATAGAGGTCTGTTCTCATGTGTATTTATAGAGGTTAGTTCTCATGTGTGTCTATAGGAGGTGTGTTTATAGAGGTTAGTTCTCATGTGTGTCTGTATAGGTTAGTTCTCATGTGTATTTATAGAGGTCTGTTCTCATGTGTGTCTATAGGAGGTGTGTTTATAGAGGTCTGTTCTCATGTGTATTTATAGAGGTCTGTTCTCATGTGTGTCTATAGGAGGTGTATTTATAGAGGTCTGTTCTCATGTGTGTCTATAGGAGGTGTGTCTATATAGGTTAGTTCTCATGTGTATTTATAGAGGTTAGTTCTCATGTGTGTTTATAGAGGTTAGTTCTCATGTGTGTCTATATAGGTTAGTTCTCATGTGTATTTATAGAGGTTAGTTCTCATGTGTGTTTATAGAGGTTAGTTCTCATGTGTGTTTATAGAGGTTAGTTCTCATGTGTGTTTATAGAGGTTAGTTCTCATGTGTATTTATAGAGGTTAGTTCTCATGTGTATTTATAGAGGTTTGTTCTCATGTGTGTTTATAGAGGTTAGTTCTCATGTGTGTTTATAGAGGTTAGTTCTCATGTGTGTTTATAGAGGTTAGTTCTCATGTGTGTTTATAGAGGTTAGTTCTCATGTGTATTTATAGAGGTTAGTTCTCATGTGTGTTTATAGAGGTTAGTTCTCATGTGTATTTATAGAGGTTAGTTCTCATGTGTGTTTATAGAGGTTAGTTCTCATGTGTGTTTATAGAGGTTAGTTCTCATGTGTGTCTGTAGAGGTTAGTTCTCATGTGTATTTATAGAGGTTAGTTCTCATGTGTGTCTATAGGAGGTGTGTTTATAGAGGTTAGTTCTCATGTGTATTTATAGAGGTTAGTTCTCATGTGTATCTATAGGAGGTGTGTTTATATAGATTAGTTCTCATGCGTGTTTATAGAGGTCTGATCTCATGTGTGTCTATAGGAGGTGTGTTTACAGAGGTTAGTTCTCATGTGTGTCTATATAGGTTAGTTCTCATGCGTGTTTATAGAGGTCTGTTCTCATGTGTGTTTAACCAGGCAGTGGGCCTACAGGGAAAGTAACCCACACTTCTTGCTCTCATATGTCTTGACACACACACACACACACACACACATTTCTTGACACACACTTACACGCACACACGCACACACACACACACACTCACTTTTTGACACACACACACACCTCGTCAGTCTCAGGTGCCACTCTGGGTACCCCATGCAGTGTGAGTATGCGTTAGGATCAGAAGGTTGCAGTTCCTCTCTTGACCTCTAAACTCTGAGCCCCGACCTCTATCTCACCATGTCACATCAAAGAAGACTTCATATCACCATGGATACAGTTTGCTGGTGTCCAAGACCAGCCACATGCAAGTTTCCTCCTCTCTTCTCTCTTTTCTCTCCTTTTTCCTTTCCTCCTTTTTCCTTTCCTCCTCTCTTCTCTCTTTTCTCTCCTTTTTCCTTTCCTCCTTTTTCCTTTCCTCCTCTCTTCTCTCTTTTCTCTCCTTTTTCCTTTCCTCCTCTTTCTTTTCCTCCTTTCTTCCTCTCTCCTTTCCTCCTATTTTCTCTCTCCTCTCCTCTTCTCTCCTCTCTCCTTTCCTCTTCTCTCCTTTTTCCTTTCTTCCTCTCTCCTCTTCCTTTCCTACTCTCTCCTCTTTCCTTTTCTCCTCTCTCCTCATTCCTCTCCTCATCTCCTCCTCTCCTCTCTCCTATTTCCTTTCCTCCTCTCCTCTTTCCTTTCTTTGTCTCTCCTCTTTCATTTCCTCCTCTCTCCTCTTTCCTATCCTCTCTCCCTTTCCTCTCTCTCTCTCCTCTCTCTCTCCTTTCTCCTTCTCTTCCTTCTCCTCTTTCCTTTACACCTCTCTCTCCTCTCTCTCTTTCCTTTCCTCTCTCTCTCTCTTTCCTCCTCTCTCTCTCCTCTTTCCTTTCCTCCTCTCTCTCCTCTTCCTCTCTCTTTCTTTCCTTTACACCTCTCTCTCCTCCAACTCTCCTCCAACTCTACTCCTTGGCAGGGAAAGATTGATAGGAATGAAATATCTCTGCAGGACAGGTTTCCCCTGACACACACACACACACACACACACACACACACACACACACACACACACACACACACACACACACACACACACACACACACACACACACACACACACACACACACACACACACCATTGAGAGACCCACATTAACCCAGAGTGAGTTGTATTTGGCTGTTAGCCACGGAGGCTAATGATGAACCACCTGACATGGCCCCGTCGTTATTACTGCAAATTTTTAATCATGATGAAATTATGTTATTACATCTATCCTCCCTCTACCCCCCTCTCCTCTTGTCATCCCTCCATCATGCTGACTGGGTAGACCTGACCTGATGGTGTATTGAAACACTGGACTGTGACTAGCTACTAGTGTTTTGCTAGTTGATTTTGTTTCAGACGGGATATTTACAGTGGGGCAAATAGTATGTAGTCAGACACCAGTTGTGCAAGTTCTCCCACTTAAAAAGATGAGAGGCCTGTAATTTTCATCATAGGTACACAGACTATGACAGACAAAATTTGATTTTTTTTCTCCAGAAAATCACATTGTAGGATTTTTAATTAATGTATTTGCAAATTATGGTGGAAAATAAGTATTTGGTCAATAACAAAAGTTTATCTCAATACTTTGTTATATACCCTTTGTTGGCAATGACAGAGGTCAAACGTTTTCTGTAAGTCTTCACAAGGTTTTCACACACTGTTGCTGGTATTTTGGCCCATTCCTCCATGCAGATCTCCTCTAGAGCAGTGATGTTTGGGGGCTGTTGCTGGGCAACACGGACTTTCAACTCCCTCCAAAGATTTTCTATGGGGTTGAGATCTGGAGACTGGCTAGGCCACTCCAGGACCTTGAAATGCGTCTTACAAAGCAACTCCTTCGTTGCCCAGGCGGTGTGTTTGGGATCATTGTCATGCTGAAAGACCCAGCCACGTTTCATCTTCAATGCCCTTGCTGATGGAAGGAGGTTTTCACTCAAATCTCACGATACATGGCCCCATTCATTCTTTCCTTTACACGGATCAGTCGTCCTGGTCCCTTTGCAGAAAAACAGCCCCAAAGCATGATGTTTCCAACCCCATGCTTCACAGTAGGCCTGGTGTTCTTTGGATGCAACTCAGCATTCTTTGTCCTCCAAACACGATGAGTTGAGTTTTTACCGAAAAGTTCTATTTTGGTTTCATCTGACCATATGACATTCTCCCAATCTTCTTCTGGATCATCCAAATGCTCTCTAGCAAACTTCAGATGGGCCTGGACATGTACTGGCTTAAGCAGGGGGACACGTCTGGCACTGCAGGATTTGAGTCCCTGGCAGCATAGTATGTTACTGATGGTAGGCTTTGTTACTTTGGTCCCAGCTCTCTGCAGGTCATTCACTAGGTCCCCCCGTGTGGTTCTGGGATTTTTGCTCACCATTCTTGTGATCATTTTGACCCCACGGGGTGAGATCTTGCGTGGAGCCCCAGATCGAGGGAGATTATCAGTGGTCTTGTATGTCTTCCATTTCCTAATAATTGCTCCCACAGTTGATTTCTTCAAACCAAGCTGCTTACCTATTGCAGATTCAGTCTTCCCAGCCTGGTGCAGGTCTACAATTTTGTTTCTGGTGTCCTTTGACAGCTCTTTGGTCTTGGCCATAGTGGAGTTTGGAGTGTGACTGTTTGAGGTTGTGGACAGGTGTCTTTTATACTGATAACAAGTTCAAACAGGTGCCATTAATACACACACACACACACACACACACCTCTATTCACTCTTCTGGGCCCTTAGCCATTAGGATTGGGAGCCTTGTTCATGTTGAACCTCTGTCAGAAGAGAGGGATGAAAAGGGAAGATAAATGTCAGGTGTCCTTCCTTTACCACAGAGAAAGATAACATTTAACTCATCCCTCCATGCACCACTCTTCTGATCTCTCAGTTAATGTCACTGCCTCTCACACGGTCTTTTCTTCTCTCCTCTGTTCTCCTAACCTCTCCTCATCTCTCTTTTCTTCTCTCCTCTGTTCTCTAACCTCTCCTCATCTCTCTTTTCTTCTCTCCTCTGTTCTCCTAACCTCTCCTCATCTCTCTTTTCTTCTCTCCTCTGTTCTCCTAACCTCTCCTCATCTCTCTTTTCTTCTCTCCTCTGTTCTCCTAACCTCTCCTCATCTCTCTTTTCTTCTCTCCTCTGTTCTCCTAACCTCTCCTCATCTCTTTTCTTCTCTCCTCTGTTCTCCTAACCTCTCCTCATCTCTTTTTCTTCTCTCCTCTGTTCTCCTAACCTCTCCTCATCTCTCTTTTCTTCTCTCCTCTGTTCTCCTAACCTCTCCTCATCTCTCTTTTCTTCTCTCCTCTGTTCTCCTAACCTCTCCTCATCTCTCTTTTTTCTCTCTCCTCTGTTCTCCTAACCTCTCCTCATCTCTCTTTTCTTCTCTCCTCTGTTCTCCTAACCTCTCCTCATCTCTCTTTTCTTCTCTCCTCTGTTCTCCTAACCTCTCCTCATCTCTCTTTTCTTCTCTCCTCTGTTCTCCTAACCTCTCCTCATCTCTCTTTTCTTCTCTCCTCTGTTCTCCTAACCTCTCCTCATCTCTCTTTTCTTCTCTCCTCTGTTCTCCTAACCTCTCCTCATCTCTCTTTTCTTCTCTCCTCTGTTCTCCTAACCTCTCCTCCCCACTACTTTCTTCCCTCCTCTCATCTTCTTTTCTATTTCTCAAATTGTTACATGTGTGTTTTTCTGTTTCAACCTGACATTCACCCTACTGGCTAGAAGACAGGACAGGATAGGACTGGACAGGAGAGGGTCTTCTTCCTGTTGTTCCATATATCTCTGCTATCACTTAATCATTCTATCACTTCTTCTACCTCTCCTCTAATGCTCTATCATTCTATCACTCCCTCTACCTCTCCTCTAATGCTCTATCATTCTGTCTGTCCTTTACCTCTCCTCTAATGCTCTATCATTCTGTCTGTCCTCTACCTCTCCTCTAATGCTCTATCATTCTGTCTGTCCTCTACCTCTCCTCTAATGCTCTATCATTCTGTCTGTCCTCTACCTCTCCTCTAATGCTCTATCATTCTGTCTGTTCTCTACCTCTCCTCTAATGCTCTATCATTCTGTCTGTCCTCTACCTCTCCTCTAATGCTCTATCATTCTGTCTGTTCTCTACCTCTCCTCTAATGCTCTATCATTCTGTCTGTCCTCTACCTCTCCTCTAATGCTCTATCATTCTGTCTGTTCTCTACCTCTCCTCTAATGCTCTATCATTCTATCACTCCCTCTACCTCTCCTCTAATGCTCTATCATTCTGTCTGTCCTTCTACCTCTCCTCTAATTCTCTATCATTCTGTCAGTCCCTCTATCTCTCCACTAGCTCTCTCTTCCTCCCTTCATCCTCTCTTCTCCCTCTCCCCCATGTCCACCTTCCCTCCCTGTCTCCCTTCCATCTCCTCCTCCCACCATATGTCCCTCCCTTCCTTTCTCCCTCCAAAATATCCTCCCTCCTCTTCTCCTCTGTCCTCCATCCTCCTCACTCCTCTCCTACTCCCTACTCCTCCCTCCTCCCTCCTATCCTTCTCTCTCCCTCCCTCCTCTCTCTTTAACTTCCTGCCTCCCACCTCCTGTCTCAGATTGATGTGTAACTCTGTTCTGAATGTCAGTGTCTGACAGAGGGCATGCTGTGCCTAAGCACGTTCACTGACTCCTGTCCCTGTCACATCGTGTGTGTGTGTGTGTGTGTGTGTGTGTGTGTGTGTGTGTGTGTGTGTGTGTGTGTGTGTGTGTGTGTGTGTGTGTGTGTGTGTGTGTGTGTGTGTGTGTGTGTGTGTGTGTGTGTGTGTGTGTGTGTGTGTGTGTGTGTGTGTGTGTGTGTGTGTGCACGCATCGGTGGGTGTTTGTCCTGTGGTTCTGAGGAGAGGCCATTGATCCTCATCAGTCTCTCCCTGAGCAGCGGCAGGTAAAGGGCACATGGCACTGACAGGCTATTGATAGCACAAACAGACTGTGTGTGTATGTATATGTGTGTGTGTGTGCATAGGTGCGTGCCTAAGTGCGTGCGTGTGTGTGTGTGTGTGTGTGACAGCAATCGATAGCCTAGACAGTGTGACACAGAGACACTGAGGAGCAGCAGGCACAAACATACATTGATCTTGTTACCCTCTCCGGGACTGTGTGTGTGTGCGTGTGTGCGTGTGTGTGTGTGTGTGTGTGCGTGTATGTGTCCATGTGTGTGCGCATGTGTGTGTGTGTGTACGTGTGTATAATTCTAATGATACAGTATACACCCCTTGTATCAGTATCATGCTGAAACAGATTTCGTGTCATTCCACCTGTGCAGCTCAGTGATTAAATCTGTCTGGAGTTTTGAGATCTTCTATAGTGGTGTTTGGTATTTGAGGCATACAGTGAGCTATGGACTGACCCTTCCATGTGTCCTTTTGTCTCTCTCTCAATCTCTCTCCCTCTCTCTCCCTCTCTCTCTCTCTCTCTCCCTCTCTCTCTCTCTCTCTCTCTCTCTCTCTCTCTCTCTCTCTCTCTCTCTCTCTCTCTCTCTCTCTCTCTCTCTCTCTCTCTCTCCCATCCACTCTTTCCATCACTGCTCTACAGGCTCAGTAATTCCATACTTTATCACACACACTGGGGAGAGAGGGAGGAGAGAGAACGAGTAGAGAGCAAAAACAGATAGAAAGGGAGAGAGAGATGGGGTGGGTAGAGAGTGATAGAAGAGTTTGACTGGGAGAAGAGAGATGGGGTGGGTAGAGAGTGATAGAAGAGTTTGACTGGGAGAAGAGAGATGGGGTGGGTAGAGAGTGATAGAAGAGTTTGACTGGGAGAAGAGAGATGGGGTGGGTAGAGAGTGATAGAAGAGTTTGACTGGGAGAAGAGAGATGGGGTGGGTAGAGAGTGATAGAAGAGTTTGACTGGGAGAAGAGAGATGGATTAAAGGAGGGGGTGGAACGAGTAGGGGTGTTAACACACACACACACACACAAAACACACACTGCATGTCTGATGGTGCACTACTAGTGTCTTAGGAAGATAGATGTATCCTCAGTCAGATATGATGGGAATAGTCTTTAATTTCACACGTCTGGACAGCATGGAAGAGAAAGGGAATACTGTACTGTACATACCACTGGATGGCAGACTAACAGTAAGATAGTTGTTTATATCTATGGGCAGATACACAGAGATACAATATAGTTTGTATTCTCAAGCCATGTCTATGGTCAAATCTATGCTGTAGGGTTGGAGCCTTCTACTGGCCTGTTTTTATGGATGTAATGCCTTTGTCAGATTGTTCTCTGAAGGATGTAAAGGGCTAAAGCTACATCCTAAACCTACATGTTAAAGGTACATTACTGTGTAAATGATACATCTACAGGTTAAAGGTACAGTACTGTGTAAATGATACAGATACATGTTAAAGGTACATTACTGTGTAAATGATACAGATACAGGTTAAAGGTACAGTACTGTGTAAATGATACAGCTACAGGTTAAAGGTAGAGATACATGTTAAAGGTACATTACTGTGTAAATGATACATCTACATGTTAAAGGCACAGTACTGTGTAAATGCTACAGATACAGGTTAAAGGTACAGTACTGTGTAAATGATACAGATACAGGTTAAAGGTACAGTACTGTGTAAATGATACATCTACAGATTAAAGGTACAGTACTGCGTAAATGATACAGATACAGGTTAAAGGTACAGATACAGGTTAAAGCCACAGTACTGTGTAAATGATACAGATACAGGTTAAAGGTACAGATACAGGTTAAAGGTACAGTACTGTGTAAATGATACAGATACAGGTTAAAGGTACAGTACTGTGTAAATGATACAGATACAGGTTAAAGGTACAGTACTGTGTAAATGATACAGATACAGGTTAAAGGTACAGTACTGTGTAAATGATACAGATTACAGGTTAAAGGTACAGTACTGTGTAAATGATACAGCTACAGGTTAAAGGTACAGTACTGTGTAAATGATACAGATACAGGTTAAAGGTACAGTACTGTGTAAATGATACAGATACAGGTTAAAGGTACAGTACTGTGTAAATGATACAGATTCAGGTTAAAGGTACAGTACTGTGTAAATGATACAGCTACAGGTTAAAGGTACAGTACTGTGTAAATGATACAGATTCAGGTTAAAGGTACAGTACTGTGTAAATGATACAGCTACAGGTTAAAGGTACAGTACTGTGTAAATGATACAGCTACAGGTTAAAGGTACAGTACTGTGTAAATGATACAGATACAGGTTAAAGGTACAGTACTGTGTAAATGATACAGCTACAGGTTAAAGGTACAGTACTGTGTAAATGCTACAGCTACAGGTTAAAGGTACAGTACTGTGTAAATGCTACAGCTACAGGTTAAAGGTACAGTACTGTGTAAATGCTACAGCTACAGGTTAAAGGTACAGTACTGTGTAAATGATACAGCTACAGGTTAAAGGTACAGTACTGTGTAAATGCTACAGGTTAAAGGTACAGTACTGTGTAAATGATACAGCTACAGGTTAAAGGTACAGTACTGTGTAAATGATACAGCTACAGGTTAAAGGTACAGTACTGTGTAAATGCTACAGCTACAGGTTAAAAGTACAGTACTGTGTAAATGATACAGATACAGGTTAAAGGTACAGTACTGTGTAAATGCTACAGCTACAGGTTAAAGCTACCATACTGTACCTTTAACCTGTAGCTGTAGCATTTACACAGTACTGTCCAGTGAAAATCTCACTTTTAAAAGTTATTATTCTGTTAACTCATGACCTGGCCAATCAGCAGTCTACTCACATGAATAATTTTTATGACCGACAGACACTACCATTCAAATGTTTGGGGTCACTTAGAAATGTCCTTGTTTTTGAAAGAAAAGTACATTTCGTTGTCCATTCAGATAACATCAAATTAATCAGAAATTCACTGTAGACATTGTTCATGTTTTAAATGACTATTGTAGCTTGAAACGTCAGATTTTTAATGGAATATCTACATAGGCGTACAGAGGCCCATTATCATTTTAAAAGGCTAATTGATCATTAGAAAACTCTTTTGCAATTGTATTAGCTTTAAAGAAGCAATAAAACGGGCATTCTTTAGACTAGTTGAGTATCTGGAACAAGAGCATTTGTGGATTCAAATACAGGCTAAAAATTGCCAGAAACAAAGGACTTTCGTCTGAAACTCATCAGTCTATTCTTGATCTGAGAAATTATTGATCTGAGAAATCTTGATCTGAGAAATTATTGATCTGAGAATTCTTGATCTGAGAAATTGCCAAGAAACTGAAGATCTCGTACAATGCTGTGTACTACTCCCTTCACAGAACAGCCCAAACTGGCTCTAACCAGAATAGAAAGAGGAGTGGGAGGCCCCGGTGCACAACTGAGCAAGAGGACAAGTACATTAGAGTGTCTAGTTTGAGAAACAGACACCTCACAAGTCCTCAATTGGTAGCTTTTATTTTTGATTTGATTTGATTGAACCTTTATTTAAGTAGGCAAGTCAGTTAAGAACAAATACGTATTTACAATGACAGCCTACCAAAAGGCAAAGGCCTCCTGCGGGGACGGGGGCCGGGGGCCTGGATATTTAAAAATATTTAAAAAACAATATAAATATAGGACAAAACACACATCACAACAAGAGAGACAACACAACACTACATAAAGAGAGACCTAAGACAACAACATAGCAAGGCAGCAACACACTACAACACAGCATGGTAGCAACACAACATAACAACAACATGGTAGCAACACAACATGATAGTAACACAAAACATGGTACAAACATGATTGGGCACAGTCAACTGCACAAAGGTCAAGAACATAGAGACAACAATACATCACACAAAGCAGCCACAACTGTCAGTAAGAGTGTCCATGATTGAGTCTTTTAACAAAGAGATTGAGATAAAACTGTCCAGTTTGAGTATTTGTTGCAGCTCGTTCCAGTCGCTAGCTGCAGCGAACTGAAAAGAGGAGCGAGAGGACCCAGGATTGATTGCGTTTTGGGGACCTTTAACAGAATGTGACTGGCAGAACGGGTGTTGTATGTGGAGGATGAGGGCTGCAGTTAGATATCTCAGATAGGGGGGAGTGAGGCCTAAGAGGGTTTTATAAATAAGCATCAACCAGTGCGTCTTGCGATGGGTACACAGAGACGACCAATTTACAGAGGAGTATAGAGTGCAGTGATGTGTCCTATAAGGAGTATTGGTGGCAAATCGGATGGCCGAATGGTAAATAACATCTAGCCGCTCGAGAGCACCCTTACCTGCCGATCTATAAATGATGTCTCCGTAATCTATCATGGGCAGGATGGTCATCTGAATCAGGGTTAATTTGGCAGCTGTGGTGAAAGAGGAGCGATTGCGATAGAGGAAACCAAGTCTAGATTTAACTTTAGCATGCAGCTTTGATATGTGCTGAGAGAAGGACAGTGTACTATCTAGCCATACTCCCAAGTACTTGTATGAGGTGACTACCTAAAGCACTAATCCCTCAGAGGTAGTAATAACACCTGTGGGAAGAGGGGCATTCTTCTTACCAAACCATATTACCTTTGTTTTGGAGGTGTTCAGAACAAGGTTAAGGGTAGAGAAAGCTTGCTGGACACTAAGAAAGCTTTGTTGTAGAGCATTTAGCACAAACTCCGTGGAGGGGCCAGCTGAGTATAAAACTGTATCATCTGCATATAAATAGATGAGAGAGCTTCCTACTGCCTGAGCTATGTTGTTGATGTAAATTGAGAAGAATGTGGGGCCTAGGATTGAGCCTTGGTGTACTCCCTTGGTGACAGGCAGTGGCTGAGACAGCAGATTTTCTGACTTTAAAAAAAAGAAAGTGTATTTTGAACACTCAAATAGCTGGCCACAGCAGAGCTTCAGAGTAGGCGATTAGTGTGTCTACCATACTTGGGAAACAAGTTCCTGGACGAGCCCCCATTAGTCATGTGCTTGGTCAGACTGCATGATTGTAGGGAGATTCAGCAGTGCTACCATCCATGACGTCTGTTATTTATGAGACTGAATGACGGGCCTCATCTGATTCTGCATTATGGTTACACACGTAGACACTGCCCTCGACACTCTGTGTGCTGTGTGCTGCGTGTCCTCTTGAAGCTAGGGGGCACTATTTTTATGTTTGGAAAAATAACGTTCCCAAAGTAAACAGCCTATTTCTCAGGACCAGATGCTAGAATATGCATATAATTGACAGATTAGGATAGAAAACACTCTAAAGTGTCTTATAAAATATTGTCTGTGAGTATAACAGAACTGATATTGCAGGCGAAACCCTGAGGAAAATCTAATCATTTTGAAACCCTTCTGTTCCTATGCATGCCTATCCTCCATTTAAAGGGATATCAACCAGATTCCGTTTTCTCTGGCTTCCCTAAGGTGTCAACAGTCGTTAGACATAGTTTCAGGCTTTAATCTTGAAAAATGAGCGTGAAGGATCACATTGCGTAAGTGGATAGGTGGGGGCTCTCAGAGTGAGTTTTTGCGCTACAGAGTAAAGCCGCCATTGTTCCTCCCGCTGTTATTGAAAAACCTACACACTCGGTTGATATGTTATCGAATATATATTTTAAAAACTACGTGAGGAATGATTATAAAAAACATTTGACATGTTTCTGTGGACATTATGAAGACTATTTGGAATTTCTGTCTGCGTTGTCGTAACCGCTCTTTCCTGTGGATTTCTGAACATAACGCGATAAACAAACGGAGGTATTTTTGGTATGAAAATAATCTTTATGGAACAAAAGGAACATTTGTTGTGTAACTGGGAATCTCGTGAGTGAAAACATCCGAAGATCATCAAAGGTAAACGGTTAATTTGATTTCTTTTCTGATTTTCGTGACCAAGCTTCCTAATGCTAAGTGTACATAATGTTATCGATAAACTTACACCAACGCTTGGATTGCTTTCGCTGTAAAGCATAATTTCAAAATCTGAGACGACAGGTGGATTATCAAAAGGCTAAACTGTGTTTTGCAATATTGCACTTGTGATTTCATGAATATGAATATTTTTTAGTAGTATTATTTGACTGTTGCGCTATGCTATTCAGCGGTTGCTGACGAAAATGATCACGCGACAGAGATGGGTAGCGTCAAGAAGTTAAATGTGTTGAAGTGTGTTCTAGGCTAATGTGTCAGTGTCAGTTTTTCTCCCATGTACAGCTTTGAGTGCCACACATTGGTGGTGGATAAGGTCAGTTTCCCTTTTACTATGTAAAAAAGGTATTTTAGTGCATACATGTATGTATGTTAAAGTGCCATAGTATTTTTTATGACCACAGAGTCAGGACATCAGTTTATCATCCCACCTGAAAGAGCAGGGGGAAGGGTGCCACCTACTGGCCTAAAACACCACTTCCAACAACATCTGGTCTCCCATCCACAGACCGACCAGGACCAACCCTGTTTAGTTTCAGAGGGAAACCAGCAGTGGGAAGCAGGGTGATATGCAGCTGGAATCAATGTTCCAGAACTTTCAACTGGAAAAGAAAGTCAGCAAAGGAAACACCAGTGTAACTTAACCAAAGAAAGGAAAAATAGCAACAAGGGCGGCGTTATCATAAGTAAAAATCACATCTTTTTTTTGCATCAATTTACAATTAATTTGTTCTCGTAATTCAAAATAATTTCCTTGCAATATTTTTGGGGGCTCTCAAAACTTCTGGGTTTATTTTTTTCGCTTTCAATGTCAGTATTTTGTTTGCAATACGAAAAATGTTGTTCTCAACGTAAGACGTTTTGCTTGATGTTAATGTCACAAAAGTAACTCCATACATGTAGGGCAAAAGCAGAAATGTGCCCCCCTTTGTGGCCCCAGGAGCAGTATTGGGAAACACTGTAAAGTAACCTCTATAGTCTTCACCTTGTCTTACCCTGGTCCTGATACTGTAGTAAACTATAGTGAAACGTCTTGGGACGGTTTCCCAGACCCAGATTCAGCCTACTACAGAAAACAATGTCCCCACTGAGCATGCTTTTAAGTCACGGAGTAGGTCTAATCTGGGTCCTGGAAACCATGTCCCCACTGAGCATGCTTTTACGTCACGGAGTAGGTCTAAACTGGGTCCTGGAAACAATGTCCTACACAGTTAGCTCTCCTGACTGTTAGGACTGGATGTGTGTAGGTGGTTTCAATTAGGGAAGGAAACACAATCAAACACCCTGGTTGAGGTTCTCCTGTTGTGTTACACACACAGACTCCAGACACGCAGACACACAGAAACACACACAGACACACACAGACACACAGAGAGACAACCACACATGCATGCACGGCATGGCACGCACACACTCCAGGAATCACTCCAGGAATCAGCCACTCTGTCATGCTGGTTACGTCGTTGCGGGAGGTAGGAACTCTCAGTGGTGGGAAACCTCATTAGTGGTCTGAGAGGGAGTCAGGACAACAGATGCTGAGGGGACGCTGTGGCTTCTGCTCTTGAGTGACCTCTTCTCACCCCTGCTCTCTCCTTTCCTTTCCTCTCCTCCCTCTCCTCTTATCACTCTCCTCACTTCTCCTCTCTTCTCTCTCCTTCTCCTTTCCTCTCCCCTCCCCTCTCACCCTCTCCTCTCCTCTTCTCTCTCTTCCCTCTCTCTCTTCCCTCTCCCTCTCCTCTTATCACTCTCCTTCTCTCTCTTCCTCTCCTTTCCTTTCCCTCCTCCCTCTCCTCTTATCACTCTCTCTCCTTTCTCCTCTCTCTCCTCTCTCCTCTTCCTTCTCTCTCCTTTTTCCTCTCCCTCCCTCTCCTCTTATCACTCTCCTCACTCTCCTCTCTCTCCTCTTCCCTCTCCTTTCCTTTCCTCTCCTCCCCTCTCCTCTCCTCTCCTCTTTCTTATCCTCTCCTCCCCTCACTTCTCCTCTCTTCTCTCTCCTTTCATATCCTCTCCTCCCTCTCCTCTTATCACTCTCCTCACTTCTCCTCTCTTCCCTCTCCTTTCCTATCCTCTCCTCCCTCTCCTCTTATCACTCTCCTCACTTCTCCTCTCTTCTCTCTCCTTTCATATCCTCTCCTCCCTCTCCTCACTTCTCCTCTCTTCCCTCTCCTTTCATGTCCTCTCCTCCCAGCTCCTGTCCTCTCTTTACTCCTCTCTCTCCTCACAACCCACTTCTCCCCTCATCCCTCTTCCCCATGTCCTCTGATCTCCTCTCCTACCTGTCTCTCTTATTTCCCTCTCCCTCTCTCAGTTCTACTATACATTGCAGTTTCATCTCTGCCATATCATGTGGAACCTTTGTTAGCATGTCCCTTGTGTCATGCTGTCCAGCAGTGCTGATTTAAATGCTACATCGACAAAGGTTGATTCAGGGCTCCTGCTGCTGTTAACCTGCTGTTAATATTTAATAGCAGAGTTAAACAATGAAACATTCATTACATCATAGTGTAGTAGGACTTCAGCCAGAGACCACAGCCTCTCACCCAGCTGGCATGACAGAATTATTTACATCTCTACGGACAGGATGGAGGCAGGGAAGAGAGGAGGAGAGGGAGAGAAAGAGAAAGAAGGGGAGGGGGCTCTGGAGTAGTGAAAAGTAGTACACACATGAACAGAATTACATAAACACAGCAGACACACACACACTCCCTCGTCCCTTCTCAGATCAATGTTGTCCTGATGATGATTCACAACATACAGAGAGCTAATTCTGCCTGCTGAGCTGTTTCCTCCAACTGTTATTTTTAAACTCCTTTCAGGCCTCATTGATTGTCATAGAAACTCATTTCTGCCACGTGTTCTTCTAATCACTAATGTTTGAGCATCATATTGAAGGTATCAGTCTGGAGTAGTAGGGGCTGTCCAGCGTGGAGAGATGATTTCATAACTCCATTTCAACCTTCATCTGTTTGGATGTTTGTAGAAACATATCAGAATATTTACCCTCAAAGGAAACAGAGGTACACAATTCCTTAGAGATCTCAATGCTGTGTGTGTGTGTGTGTGTGTGTGTGTGTGTGTGTGTGTGTGTGTGTGTGTGTGTGTGTGTGTGTGTGTGTGTGTGTGTGTGTGTGTGTGTGTGTGTGTGTGTGTGTGTGTGTGTGTGTGTGTGTGTGTGTGTGTGTGTGTGTGTGTGTGTGTGTGTGTGTGTGTGTGATGTGTACCAGAAGTCAGTAGAAGGACATCCAGTATGTGACTCAGGTCATCCTTCACTTACTACTCTTCTACTACAGGCGGTTCATCAGGACAGGGTTCAGAAAGGACTGGCTTCTTCTCATGTTTCATTCCTCATCTAGACCTGTTGTGTTGTGGTGGGAAACAGGTTCAGGGATCCGGTGTATAGTGATCCTGTCACAGTAATGAGGATACAGGTGTATCAGCCCAGATTGACTCTTCTGTTTACAAACATCTGTCATAATCAATACAAATGACTGGAGAGGAGATCCTTTCTGACCGCAGGAGGCTATTTAGTGATCAGATTCATTGATTATGTTTAATTTCTGGTGTTATGAGATGGGATCTAATGCTGCATGTGGACATGTTCTCAGTGTGTGTGTACAATTCAATTCAATTCAAGGGCTTTATTGGCATGGGAAACATGTGTTAACATTGCCAAAGCAAGTGAGGTAGATAATATATAAAGTGAATATATAAAGTGAAATAAACAATACAAATTAACAGTAAACAGTACACATACAGAAGTTTCAAAACAATAAAGACATTACAAATGTCATATTATATATATATATACAGTGTACAATACGCAGACTGAAGAATGAACTGCATCTGTGGTTTTTAGATGGTCTTAGTCCCCCCCCTGGTGGTTATTGGTAGGTATCACAGATTGAAATGGACAAACGCATTAGTATTCTTCCCTCACAATGTGTAACATATGTAACAATATGTAACTGCTACAAAGCTCGACAGACAGGAGACAGCTAACAGTTACAGCAAAGAAGACCAGGAGGCACGAGATCAGTTTAGGTTTCTTTAGTGAATGATATGTAGTACAACTGCAAAACAGAAAGTAGGCAATATTGTATCACATTGTTCTGCATGCATTCACATCACACAAACACAAAGGCATAGACATAACGAATACAGCAATCAATAGCATGACTCCATGCATTCTAAACCACAGTTAGGGCCTTGTCATGTGTTGCTGTATCCTCCCTGGACATGCATCATATGGTTGTCATGGTAGCCTATATAACTCCAGGGCAGCCAGACAGAATGGTGGTGGACATGATGTACTAGAAGCACCTTGGAGCAGAGCTCAACCCAAAGGACATACAACTGCCCCAGAACAACCCAATGTATCACCAACACAGTTAGCCAGCCCAGCAGGAAGTCATTTTGGATTCAGGCAGCCATATGGGATTATCAATCAACCAAAGATTAGGGTGTCATACTAAATTCCTGGAGAGACCTGTCTGCTGGTTTGTATTTTTTCCTTTCAATTAATGTCCAATGAAGACCTAGACAACCAGCTGAGGGGAGTTCCTAACTAATCAATTAGGACCTAGACAACCAGCTGAGGGGAGTTCCTAACTAATCAATTAGGACCTAGACAACCAGCTGAGGGGAGTTCCTAACTAATCAATTAGGACCTAGACAACCAGTTGAGAGAAGTTCCTAACTAAACAATTACCTTAATTGATCAATCAATACAAGTGAGGTGTGAAAACCTGCCAACACTCTCCCCTCAAGGACTGGAGTTCAACACGTTGTCATGACTCTCCTGTGAGGATCCAAGATCAGGTTACAATGGATCAACGTCTACCAGATCCCTTTCACCCACAGATGGGAGGAGGGATTGATGTGAAGTTTTATGATACCTCACACCCAGTCGTAAATTTTATGCAGCAGAGAACTCTTTTTGGTCTTCAGTAGTGGTGATTGGAATCTCTTTGTTACAGAAACGTTTTGCTGCCCAAAAATTCTAATGTCCAAAAGTGAACACGGGGACAATATTTTTAATATCCGAATGTAGGGAATGATGAGAGATGGCATATGGGAAATGAATGTCTATTTTGTGATGTCATTAAAAATGGTATAAAAACGTTATAATGAAAATATTGTAACTTGAAGGGTTTTCATACTTTGTATGTCAGGTTTTCATCCTTGTGTGTCAGCATGACGGAAACACCTCCTTTTTACCAGAGTGTATGAAAGATGAGCTGAGAATTAATATAAGAGTCCAGAAGGACTCAAGTTGCAGCTTATGTCTCCATTGGTTACGATCCTGAAAATCAACACGAGGTGAAGACGACAAAGTAGCCTCTAACAATCAACGTTACGGCCGAGTAGCTGTTCTAAGCACTGTATCTAAGAAAGTGAAATTAAGTAGGACCATCCTGTTACTCTCTTCAAAACATCGTCGACTACACTGCTCTCATCACCCCACTGGGGATCATCGACACAGCTGATTAGCTTTCTTCAGAGGACCACTCTTCCAGAATGGGTGAAAGCAAACACCATCCTGTTAGTTCTGCTTAAGACTACAGGACAAGGCATTGAAGCCACAGACTGATCTGAAGCCATTCTTGTGATTATTGTGACTTTGCCACTGTAATTGTTTGTAAGCTTGTGTAGTCTAAAATGAATCTATGATCGTATGCTATCCATGCATTTTTTGTATGCTGTTCTTTGTATGCCATTTTAATATTTGATAATTAACCAATGATATTAGGCCATACTTGGTCATGATTACAGACACCAGTATCTTTTGATACTATGTAAACGAGTCATTCTGCAGTGTTTGATTATACCCTGATGAAGACAGCTTGGCTGTCGAAACGTTGGACATTACATTTTTGCATCTGAGCTCATAGAGTTATTTTCAAATTGAAGCCATGGACAACTAAGAAGGACATTGTGACCTCTTGTGGATAATCAGAGCCTTACACTTGAGCTCGGGAGAATGCCCAACAGAACCCATTTCACAAATGCCTGTGTCCAACAGAGATACACGATGAAGGAAGACATCAAACACGTAAATACCTGATTTCCTTCTTTACCCCAAACGGGCGGTGGTTCGGTGCAAAGTTTTATGATTACTGTGTGCGTACTTCCAAGTGTATAAGTTGTCTCTCTTTCTTTCTCCCTTTGTTACTCTGTACTCCTCCTTCTTTTGATAAACAAGCAGTCAGGTTGTCGTTAGTCCGCTAGGGACCTGTTTCCATCGTATTAAGTTTCTAATCAATAACCTATACTGTGTGTGTGTGTATCCTGTGTTATCATTTAGTTAGTTAGTAAATAAACAATTAAATCAATTTGTGTGGTACGGAATGATCAGTAAAGCTGGGGTTTGTGCCGATGCAAGAAGTTTGCGATGTTCAGATTATGAGACTGATATGAGGTAATGATTAATAATGAATGACTTATCAATATATTTCTTATATATCTAATAGAGTTTAATTTGGGAGCTGGTAACTCGTTAAACAATTTATTCTGTTAAGCAAATAAACGTAAGACAAAATAAAAGACAAGTGTTTATGTAGTTTACTTAAAGAACATTTGAATGACATTAATAATCAGTGCAGATAGTCAGTGAAGAAGAGAACAGTAATGTTATGAGAGAAGCCTCTACATGTTGCTGTTGCTGTACAGTCAGTAAGAGAGACATAGAAAGACCAGGGACACACTGGGAAAAGAAAAGCTACTTCATTCAACCATTTTGTTTTCAACCATAGTTAATCCCTCAAAGGAACGAAAGCACAGACTGGATTATAAAATGTTATACTCAGTGGGTGAAGCTGTCCAACGTTGCATGAATTACAAAAAATCTCCCCACAAAATAATGTTAGTACAGAGAGTATAGACAACATATCTGGATCAGTCATATAAAGGACAATACATACATATATGACATATCAATGTTCCCTGAATATCCTCCAACTAAAGAGAAGACTTCAACCTGCATCCCAGAGTCTTATGAAGCAAACACAGAGCCTTATGAAGCAGACACAGAGCCTTATGAAGCAGACACAGAGCCTTATGAAGCAGACAGAAAGCACTCAGCACATCATAATATGGCTTGTTCCTATTCCCACGTTGATCAAACAGGATTAGCAGATAGATGTGGTGCAGACACCAGCCACTAGAGGAGGGTACAGCACTGGTGTGTGATTATAAAACTACATCAATTAGCCACAGCATCACACACTGAACTTCCTCAGGAAGTTAATAAACCATTTTTTTTATTTTTTTTTTAGAAACCTAATTGAAACCGTCATAATTTCTAACTTGCATTAAATATTCCAACCAATACAAATTACTTTATTACGAGCTTGTAACATCTCAATAATATATATATATAAAACATCTCTAAATTAAATAATCAAATTACAATTACACAAGAGGTGAAAGATATTATGAACAAAGAGCTAAATGCAAATGTAGTTGTTAAAAAGTATGATGCAACAATGTATCTAAACCTGTCTGCTCTTTGTGTGACTGACCACCTCACTACTCAAGTGTCCTTATGGTGCCTGGAAATCTATTTCAGTTCCTGTATCAGAAGGCCTTTATCTGTTCCATATGTTTCAAACAGCGGGTAGATCTTCTCTCCCTCAGTGAAGACTAAGTCAGCGTACGTGTAGATGTGATCCCTGGACTCAGCGTTGAAGAAGGAGACCCACTTCTCATCCACAGACCATCCCTCTGCAGCCGCCGCTGGTCTTCTCCAGATCAGACTGACTGAGTTTCTGCCTGATGACTGGAATACTGGACGCCCAGGCCCAGACCCTGTCCCAATCTCTGTCACAGTGATGTCACTGAACTCACTCTCTCCTGCCCTGTCCTCTGCTCTGTGTCTGATCTGGTACTGTGTATCTCTCTCCAGATCTGATGTCACACAGACTTCTCCACTATCTCTGGTCTCCATGTTTCTCCACTTCTCCTCATAAGGAAAGAACAGGTCAGTTCTGACAGGTCTGTACTCCACTCTGAACCTGTCTGTGTGTCCAGTCTTTGACAGGGGTAAGATCACACTGCTCTGCTGTGTGTCCGTTACCTGAACAGGGTCAGGCTTTGACACAGGCTCACAGTAAGAGTTCACTAACCTGCCTCCCTGGTAGAGACGGATGGAGGCTCCAGGAGTGGAATCATCTGGAATGGAGTTTATGTTGGTGTTTTTAATCTCCAGAAAAGCTCTAGTTCTAGTCTTTGTGACTCTCTCATTGTTCTCCTCAGACTTGAACCAGGGCTGAGTGTGTTGGTAGGGGTGGTCAGGCCTGGTCTGTGTGTCTGTAGGGAGTCAACAAACTGCTCCAGCACAGTGGCAAAGACTTTCTTCTGTTAGTCGATCATGACTCATACTTCTGGGAGGTTGACCTCCTCCACAACCTCTCAGCAGAGACGACAACCAACCGCTGCAGTTTGCCCGCTATGGCCAGCCAGATAATGGACCCCAATTCTTCTGCTTTGAGTTCCGGACATCTGCTGCTGATTGGGAATTTGAGCCTGTCACCTCATCGCCACAACACCTAAAAGCTAATGGAAAGGTAGAGATGGAAGTCAAAATTGTGAAGAACCTCTGCAGAAAAGCTGTGAGAGGCGAAGAATGCCTGGAAAGCAGGCCTGTAGTGGAGCAATACCCCAACAGAAGGCATAAATAGCAGCCCGGCCCAGCACCAGCGCTTAAAAGCAGCTCTACCAGTAGCCAACACTCTCCTGGAGCCCTGTGTGGTGACAGACGTGCTAGAGAAGCTTCAACACAGAAGACAGGTGTCTAAGTTCATCTAGGACAAATCATCAGGACTTACCTGAGCTCATAGTGGGTGAAGTGGTGCAGAAGAAGCCATTACCAGGGATCGGACGGGCCTCTGGAGACTCGGATCCAGAAAGTTGCACACAGGGTCATGCTGACTGCAGGAATGTCCACCAGAGCTGTTTAATGTTCATTTCTCTATTATAAGCCACCCCAACAACGTTTGAGAGAATTTGACAGTATATCCAACCGGCCTCACAGCCACAGACCATGTGTAACCAGGCCAATGCAGGACCTTCTTCACCTGCAGGATCATCTTAGACCAGCCACCCAGATAGATGATGAAACTGAGGAGTATTTCTGTCTGTAATAAAGCCGTTTTGTGGGGGAAAACTAATACAGATTGGCTGGGCCTGGTTCCTCAGTGGGTGGGCCTATGCCCTCCCAGGCCCACCCATGTCTGTGCCCCAGTGATGTGAAATCTATAGATTAGGGCCGAATAATTTCATTTCAATTGACTGATTTCCTCATATGAACTGTAACTCAGTAAAATCGTTGACATTTTTGCATGTTGCATTTATATTTTTGTTGGTTAGGGCTACCTACAGTATGTTTTATATAATAAATGGAAATCTAACTCACCAAATTGCTCATATTAAAGTTGCAAAAATGTTCAGGACAAATATGCAAAACAGGAACCTGTTGTTCCCTTCTCACTGAGACAGTAAGATGGAGGGCATACAGGAGATAAGGGGTTAAATGAGCATGCCTAAAGGTTGGTAATGATGAACAATAATACAAGGCTGTAAATGTCTCATGAGCTTAGTTCAACTGTCTAACATCATAACACAAATTATAGCTTCATTGTTTAAACTGTATAGCTACGTTTTAAATATCATGTTGATCTCATGGACAGTCAGTTATAACATCCATAGGTCCAAGGACATCTAATGAATAAACTGAACAGATTGAATAAAACAATATATACAATTTATTTTCACTTCAGCGTCATTTAGTTTTAAAAGTGTGAATGTACAGTTCAGATTCTATAATTATAATGGTGTGTGTGAATCAACAACAAGCGTTTCTTTTTACAGATACCATTGGCTACAAAGACATGTCCTCTTGGAACAAAACGTATTATCATAGAAAACGTCACAAAATAACTTGTAGTACAAAATAACAAACGTACAAATATGAATCAAATACTGACATATTACATATATGGGAAGTAAGTATTATTTTAAGATTAGCCCTAAAATGCAATCTTTGTCCCAAATACCACCCCATTTCCTACATAGTGCACTACTTTTGACCAGAGCCCTGTGAGCCCTGGTGAAAAGTATTGCACTACATAGGGAATAGGTTGTCATTTGGGATATGCCAGTGTCTGAGCCCTGCTCTAAGACTGCTTCCTGGCTTGGTGTCTTGGGAGGAACTTCATGGTGTGAGGCTCCCCCTCCTCCTCCACAGGCTGCTGTGATAGGTTGTTGGTCTGTGGGAGGCGATCTAGGGTCAGGCCCTCATGAGGACACACAGAGTACTGTGACAAAAGCGTAACCAGGATGGATTTCATCATCACCATGGCAATGTGCTTGCCAACGCAGGATCGAGGACCGGACCCGAAAGGCTGGAAGAAACGATTAGGTATCTGAGAGTGCAAGAGAGAGAGAGAGAGAGAAATAAATAAATAAATTAGTAAATATCTTTACACCTCAGGGTGCAGATGAATTTCTCCCTGTGATAGTTTTGATTATTCTCTTACATTTTTCTCAAAGTTGTCCAGACTGAACTCATTGGGCTTGAGGAAGAACTCTGATCTGTGCATGCGTCCCATGTTTAGAATGATGTTTGTCCCCTTTGGCACCCGGTAGCCACTGATGACATCATCAGACAGTGCCCGGCGCATGGTAAAGTCCACCACAGGATGGAACCTTAAGGACTCATTGATGAAGCTCTCTAGAACCCTTAGGTTCTGCAGGTCAGAGTTGTGGAGCTCCCTATCACCTACATTGAGAGAGGACGGAGATGGTCTTCAAACAGCCACTTATTCTATATAGCTGCATGAACCCCTAAAATATCAAATGAGAGGGTTTAGTTCAATTGGAAAGTACTGTAGTTGTCTGGGTTTGATGGGTCCTGACCTATAACTAGTAAAAAGAGAAAAGCTGCAGCAGGAGGTTCCTCACCTTTAACAGTGTCTATCTCTTCTAGAAGCTGTAGCTCTATGTTAACAGATTGTGAAGGTCTGACCTATTATACATTTGAGTCATTTAACAGACACTCTTATCCAGAATGACTTACAGGAGCAATTAGGATTAAGTACCTCGCTCAAAGACACAAAGACATAATTTAAGTGTTTATCTCTTCTAAAAGCTGTAGCTCTATGTTAACAGATTGTGAAGTGGGGACTCACCTATAGCAGTGTCTATCTCTTCTAGGAGCTGTAGTTCTACGTCAGGGTTCTGTTTGAGAAGCAGCAGCATGAAGAACAGACTGATAGACAGAGTGTCTGGAGCTGCTATCACCATCTCCAATACACACTGCCTCACGTTCTCAGCTGACAGCTCCCCATGGCTCTGAAACACACATTCACACTTCAGATTAGTTGACTGACTTTAGTTACTCAGGCTATGTTATTGTTATACATGTTTTAACATAAGGAAGTGGAAACAACCGGCAGAATGGATTATAATATTGTGCAGAGGACACGGGCTGGGGTCAGGGCTAGTGTTAGGATCAATTTAATTTCAATTCAGTCAATTCAGGAAGTAAATTGAAATTCTAAAGTTCCATACATGTATATTGACTAATTGAAATGAAATTGAGTTAAGCCTGGGTTTGGGCCTTGCCTAACGCCTAGATCTTTGTCTCAGAGGGCTAAGGCAGTCTTTAAGTTGTGCAGACGACCTGTGCTTTGGCTAGTGTTGGGGATAGGGTAACGGCAAGGTCAGGGACTGCCCTGTGCTTGGGTTAGTGTTGGGGATAGGGTAACGGCAAGGTCAGGGACTGACCTGTGCAAAGATGAGGTCTGCAGTGAAGTTGATGTGGTCCAGTTTGTCAGCTTCCTGTAGACCTCTTCTCTTCTGGTCAACCAGACTCTCTATAGCATCCTGCAGCTCCTGACTGCAACACAACAACAGAGCTATACATTAACACTAATACTTTAAACTTGAATGTATTGCTGTATATATTTAAATAAAACATTATTTAGTAGAATTGTATATGTATATTGTGTATTTGTCATGTGTGAAATGTGCTGTTAAGTGCTCATTGTTGAAATGAAGATGATGGAAGTGGAGAAGCAGGTGCAGATGGAGAGCAATGAAACAATGAAAATAAAACAATACAAAACAGGAGTAGGGTCTTGACATGAAACACATAATCAATACTGCCTGGGGAATGAACCTAAGGGAGTGACAGATATAAGGGAGGAATCAGCGAAGTGATGGAGTCCAGGTCTCATAATGAGGCGAAGTGGGAGCGCCGGAGAGGAGCAGAGGGAGAAGACGTGGAGCGCCGGAGAGGAGCAGAGGGAGAAGACGTGGAGTGCCGGAGAGGAACAGAGGGAGTAGACGTGGAGCGCCGGAGAGGAGCAGAGGGAGAAGACGAGGAGCAATGGAGAGGAGCAGAGGGAGTAGACGTGGAGCGCCGGAGAGGAGCAGAGGGAGAAGACGTGGAGCGCCGGAGAGGAGCAGAGGGAGAAGACGTGGAGCGCGGAGATGAGCAGAGGGAGAAGACGGAGCGCCGGAGAGGAGCAGAAGACGTGGAGCGCCGGAGAGGAGCAGAGGGAGAAGACGTGGAGCGCCGGAGAGGAGCAGAGGGAGAAGACGTGGAGCGCCGGAGAGGAGCAGAGGGAGAAGACGTGGAGCGCCGGACAAGGAGCAGAGGGAAAGATTCTATTCTAGGAGCGCCAGGAGATAGAGCAGAGGGATACTATCAACAAACAAATCGTGGAGCGCTAGAGAGGAGCAGAGGGAGAAAAGGCTTAGATTGGAGCGCCGGAGAGGGAGAGGGAGAGGACGGGTTAAGTTTGGAGCGCCGGAGAGGAGCAGAGGGAGAAGACGTGGAGCGCCAGAGAGGAGCAGAGGGAGAAGACATGGAGCGCCGGAGAGGAGCAGAGGGAGAAGACGTGGAGCGCCGGAGAGGAGCAGAGGGAGAAGACGTGGAGCGCCGGAGAGGAGCAGAGGGAGAAGAGGTGGAGCGCCGGAGAGGAGCAGAGGGAGAAGACGTGACAACTGTCTGAATGCCACAACTGAAGTTCCCTCTAAGAAAAGTAAAGTTATTCTATTCTAGGTCTTTATTTGTATAGTCCAGATAGTCCAGATAGATGCTCTACAGATGGTCATACTATCAACAAACAAATCTGTTGATAAGAGACTGCTAGTTTACGGTTAAGGTTAGGTTTAGAAAAAGGCTTAGATTAGGGTTAAGTTTAGGGTTAGGATAAGGGTTATGTTTAGGACTAGGGTTAAGTTTAGGGTTAGGATAAGGGTTGAGGTTAGGACTAGGGTTAAGTTTAGGGTTAGAATAAGGGTTAAGATTAGGACTAGGGTTAAGTTTAGGGTTAGGATAAGGGTTAAGGTTAGGACTAGGGTTAAATGTAGGGTTTATGATAAGGGTTAAGGTTAGGACTAGGGTTAAGTTTAGGGCTAGGAAAAGGGAGGAGGTTAGGACTAGGGTTAAGTTTAGGGCTAGGATAAGGGTTAAGGTTATGACTAGGGTTAAGTTTAGGGCTAGGATAAGGGTTGAGGTTAGGACTAGGGTTAAGTTTAGGGTTAGGATAAGGGTTAAGGTTAGGACTAGGGTTAAGTTTAGGGTTAGGATAAGGGTTGAGGTTAGGACTAGGGTTAAGTTTAGGGTTAGGATAAGGGTTAAGGTTAGGACTAGGGTTAAGTTTAGGGTTAGGATAAGGGTTGAGGTTAGGACTAGGGTTAAGTTTAGGGCTAGGATAAGGGTTGAGGTTAGGACTAGGGTTAAGTTTAGGGCTAGGATAAGGGTTAAGGTTAGGACTAGGGTTAAGTTTAGGGCTAGGATAAGGGTTAAGGTTAGGACTAGGGTTAAGTTTAGGGCTAGGATAAGGGTTAAGGTTAGGACTAGGGTTAAGTTTAGGGTTAGGATAAGGGTTGAGGTTAGGACTAGGGTTAAGTTTAGGGTTAGGATAAGGGTTGAGGTTAGGACTAGGGTTAAGTTTAGGGCTAGGATAAGGGTTGAGGTTAGGACTAGGGTTAAGTTTAGGGCTAGGATAAGGGTTGAGGTTAGGACTAGGGTTAGGGTTAGTAGATAGTTAGTTGACATGTGATAGTCTCTACCTGGAACCAAAAAGGGTTATTCAAAGGGTTCTCGTATGGGGACAGCCTCCAGAACCCTTTTCGGTTCTAGATCACACCTTTTTTTCTAAGTGTAGAGCATCTACAGATGGACTATCCAAGTGTTACCCTATTCTATATATAATCCTTAAACTGTTCATATTAGATGTTCTGGGTGCCTTGGTAATGATGCTAACTGTTTATAACTGTGTGACTTACGCTGCTCTCCTGTGTTTCTGCTGGATCCAGTCCAACTTGAAGTAGATATCTGGTTGGATCAGCACTGTCTGCCACGTGTCAAAGTACCTCTGAATCTTCTGCAGCAGCTCCTTCTCTAATAATATCAAATGAAATGTTGTGGAATAACTTCCCAGTTGAAAAGGAAAGTAATGTTGACTGCTACATAACTGATGTTCAGATATACTGTTCAGGGTCTAGTGGCTTTATGGCTGTGAGTTACCAACTAGAGATAGAAAACCCTGATGACCTGAAGTCAAAATAAAGTTCCCTAAATGTATTTATCAATGTATATTATGTGCTTATAAAATACAAATGTATTATATTATATTGGGTAAAGTATTATTGAGTATAAAAGGCTGTGGCTCACCGTTGAGAGGCACCCCTAGGAACAGTCTGTTAGAGATGTCCACTACTGTACACCTTAGTAGACTCAGGACGTCCACCTGTCCACCCATCAGTCCGTCCGGCCCCTGGAGAGCGTCCAGGTGAGTCTGTGTGGACGAGACACACACGTCTACTGTCTTCTGCAGCCCAGGCCCTGTCAGAGCTGGAACACACGGTGGAGATACAGCAGTTTATTACAACATATTGGACGATATCCTGTGAAGATATTGCCAGTAACAGACTGGACAATGGACTCCTTTGTTTTTCTAACTTCTCTATTAGTTTGTGTATATGAGAATAGTAATTCAATACAGCAACCTTCTCCTAATGGTTTACCATTTCAAATCTAGAATCAGTTATTATGATCAATTAAGTAGTGCTATTTTAATGCCATGCTTATCTTTCTCAATTGATTGAGTCATTGTCTAATTGGTCACCTTTAGCGAAGTAGGTGCGGGTCTTCTTCCATAGAGCCATGTTGCTGTTGAAGATGATGCCTCTCTCATCCATGCCAATACAGCTCAGACCCTGTTTACTGCCGAACCGAGAGGTGTAACGCCCCTGTCTCAGAACATGATGCACTGCAGAGGAACTGTACAGAGAGGGTGGGTACACTGGTATTCACTCTCCAAAGTCTACAAGTCTATGTCAATAAGTCTAAATGTGTATTATAACATATGTCATCTAGGCTACAAGTAATCTACAAGTGCTTTTGTGAAATGAAATTCATACATCTTAATTAAGATATTTCAATTGATTATTGATTGATTGACTGACTGACTGACTGTCTGCCTGACTGCTACTGACATCCTGACTGCTACTGACATCCTGACTGACTGACATCCTGACTGACTGACATCCTGACTGACTGCCTGCCTGACTGACTGACATCCTGACTGACTGACATCCTGACTGACTGTCTGCCTGACTGACTGACATCCTGACTGACTGACATCCTGACTGACTGACATCCTGACTGCCTGACATCCTGACTGACTGCCTGACTGCCTGGTACTGACTGCCTGATTGACTGCCTGACTGCCTGGTACTGACATCCTGACTGACTGCCTGACTGCCTGGTACTGACTGCCTGATTGACTGCCTGGTACTGACTTCCTGATTGACTACCTGCTACTGACTGCCTGATTGACTGCGTGACTGGCTGCCTGACTGACTGCATGACTGGCTGCCTGACTGACTGCATGACTGACTGGCTGATTGACTGCCTGCTACTGACTGCCTGATTGACTGCCTGACTGCCTGACTGACTGCCTGACTGACTGCCTGGTACTGTCTGCCTGATTGAGTGCCTGCTACTGACCTGCTGAGTATGAGTGTCTCCTCTCCGTTGATCCAGACCCTGACGATGTCTCCATATTTACTGTTGTAATAGTTACTGGCAGTGCCAATACCTGTACATAGAACATGTATTTAATCAATTATTCCAATATACTATTTGTTATTGTAGCAGATTATAATGTATTGTATTTAATGTTGTAGTAGTTACCTGTCCATATAAACCTGAGGTATGAGAGGAGAGGACCCACACCCAGACAGAAAAAAGGACCTGTCATAGAGAAGAGAGAGAGAGAGAGAGAGAGAGAGAGAGAGAGAGAGAGGATAACAAGAGAGAGAGAGAGGAGAACAAGAGAGAGAGAGGGGATAACAATAGAGAAAGAGAGAGAGAGGGAGAGTGGTCACATAGAATATCTTAACATAGCAGGGTGTTGCATAGCATAACATGGCATAGCATAGCATAGCATAGCATAACATAGCATAGCATAGCATAACATAGCGTAGCATAACATGGCATAGCATAGCATAACATAGCATAACATAGCGTAGCATAACATGGCATAGCATACATAACATTACATAGAATAGCATAGCATAACACTACATAACGTTACATATCAATACAATACATAAGTTCACATAACATCACAAATATGATATGTTATTAGTTTATTAAGGAGACAGCTGATGAAACCAGCCAATGCAACAGACACAACATAGTAATGCAGTAGTACATAATAGAGACAGCAGCCAATACTCTGTGGTCAGACGAGGGACAGGACTCAATCTGCGGCGCATTGTAGAGCGCTGTCCACAATGCACCTTTCAAAGGCAATGTTCCTGTATTCACAAAGAATCACACAAGCAGCTAAACACAAAACATCTCATCCTGTAATGTACCAGCTTTAACACACAGAACAGCAAAGTTGGTGGATACATGAAGATGTCCCACTTAGGCTGTTTACCATTCAATGCTTTTTTCACAGTTCCGGGCTCTCCCGTAGGCACCAATGCATTAGCAGCTGAGTCTGCTCATTGACTGCATATGAACCAGAAACAAATGAGGGAGTGGGATGTCTCACATCCTCTTCCATCTCTGAGCATAGATGAAGATATCATATGGATTGAGATAAGATCCCTGCATAGACTTGGACCAACAGTCCTGCTCTGGATGCAACATGCTCAATTATAGAATCACTTTAGCCCAAAATAAGATAATGAACTGTAGCTGGAAAAATCACTGTTGTAATTCAACTTGTTTTTATTATATAAGAATGGTAACTAGCAGACTACTGTAACTGACCTGGTAAGGAGTTGTTGTTACTGTATTGTGACTGACCTGGGACAGAGTTGTTGTCGGTGTGACGCCAGGCAGCCAGCAGCAGACAGAGGAGCAGGAGGAGGGACCCCGTTGCCAGGGAGATGCCCTCTGACCTGGTGGCTGTGGCGTTCCGTGACTCGGACACCAACAGGTCGGCTATGACGGTGTCCAAGCACACCGCCGCCATCACACGTCCACACACAGGCGACAACAGATCCATCACACACACATGGTAGACACACTGACGCAATGACACACACACACTCCACGACCAGCTGCTGAACTGATGAAACTCTGTTGCTTCCGAGGTGATGAAAATGGTCAATCTCTCAAACGGACGGACACGATACACACACACTCTGAAACTGAAGCAACAACCCAGACTCCCTGCTACCGGCTTCTCCTGATGGTCTGAGTTCTTGATCAACTCTCACTGGTTCTCTTATAGTCAGCCGTGCCTGGTAACACGCCAGGTCAGGGTAAAGCAAAAGTCTAAACAAAAAGGGAGATTTTAAACAATTTCTGTGTAACCTTGTATCTTAGATCCCGCCATCTCATAAGACCTTGAGTAGGTAGATGGTGGTCCGGTTTCATAGCATGAGCACATGTTGTGAGAGGAGTGTTCCACAGTCACGACATTAAAGACCCCTGACCTCTGTTAGTGCAGCTGGGGTCTCACAACTCTCATTCCTCAAACATCAAAGAGAGGAGGAGAGGACAGAGGTTTGAGGGAGGAGAGGAGGGAGGTGAGAAAGGAAGAGAGGAGGGAGATGAGAAGTGAGGAGGGAGGAGAGGAGGGAGGAGAGAGGAGAGGAGAGGTTTGAGAGGGAGATGAAGGAGGGAGGAGGAGGGAGGGAGGAGAGAGGAGAGGGAGAGGAGGGAGGTTTGGAGGGAGGGTAGATGAGGGGGAGGGAGATGAGAAGGTGAGAGGAGGAGTAGGAGGGGAGAGGAGGGAGGAGAGGAGAGAGGGGGAGGTGAGGGAGAGGAGAGGGTAGATGAGAGGGAGAGGAGAGGGTAGATGAGGGGAGAGGAGAGGAGAGAGAGAGGTAAGGTGAGAGGAGGGAGTAGATGAGGGGAGAGGAGAGGAGAGAGGAGAGGTGAGAGGAGGGAGTAGATGAGGGGAGAGGAGAGGAGAGAGGTAAGGTGAGGAGCGGAGGAGAATCTGAAGAGGGAAGTTCTGTGTTATGGCAGTGTTATCTCTACTTGCTTTCATGCAGTCCTCCATCACTGCAGTCTATCGCTCTCAATCCCCCTCCTCAACATGACATTAAATAGTTTTCTCTGTGATGTGTCACTGAAAGGCTAGACTTGTATCTGAGAGAGAGGGAGAGAGAGGGAGAGAGAGAGTCTTTATTGTTTTGAAACTTCTGTATGTGTGATGTTTACTGTTCATTTTTATTGTTTATTTCACTTTATATATTCACTTTATATATTATCTACCTCACTTGCTTTGGCAATGTTAACACGTTTCCCATGCCAATAAAGCCCTTGAATTGAATTGAATTGAGAGAGAGAGAGGGAGAGAGAGAGAGCGAGAGAGAGGGAGAGAGAGAGAGAAAGAGAAAGAGAGAGAGATGCAGAGATGCACCTTGGTTGGAGTGCAGTAGTGAGTCTTTAACTGAATATTCAGATGTTGATCATGGCTGATTTCAAATCCCTGAGAAGCAACAGCAGATAAGGCAAGATATCTGAATCTGCCCAGGACTTTTTATGATGCTTTTGCTCTACTTAAAAATATATAATAACTTCATCTTGGTGCACTTGATTGAGACCTTCAGTTACACACTTTTTAAAGGATTCAGGCTAAATGGTGAACCTACACAAACCTGTATTTGTACTGTATATGTGCGTGTTCATGTGTGCTCCTTTGCATTTGTCTCTATGGACGTGCACACAATGATACGTACTAATTGAGAAGAACAAACATTGAGTTGAAGAAAGATAAACCAAGTCCGTCAGCTAATAGTGATTGGCAGTATGACCCTCTCGCCAGCAGTACCACTTCTGGCCAGTAGGAGGAGAAGCAGAGCTGTACCTTTCGGATGTCATTAAACACTAGGGAAAATACTTTAGTTCTGTCAAAACCAGAGCACTGCCAGACCATTGTGATGATTCATATGACATTATGACAATCATCAAATATGTTGTGGAGGTACAAACAAATTCCAATTACCACCAAGGAGCCGAAACAGCCGTGTGTTTGTGTACATTTGTATGTGTGAATGTGTATGCATTGGTGTGTGTTTGTTCTGGTCTATGGACCCGTATCTTTAGGCATCCTACTCCTGTACGCAGGGCCCAATGTTTTCCCTGGTCAGGTCATGGGGTCAGGAGAAGAATCCCCTGGCCCAGGTCACTTATACTCATAGTTCTAAACTCATCGAGAATCTTCTCATCCTTCTCAGTATAATCTATAACACAAAGGGCCGTTCTGTTCCCCCTGAGGCATCTGTGCCATTCTACCAGCAGTATAAAGGACTCTGGGAATTCACTCACCTCCCACTGGGCCTGGAGAATGTGCCTTGTCCAAACAGTCGTCTGTCTGTGTTCTGCGTTCTGACGGAGAGGCAGCCTTGATTCAAGTGAATTCCATTCAAGGGGTTTTATTGGCATGGGAAACGTGTGTTTACATTGTCAAAATAAGTGAAATAGACAATAAACAAATGTGAAGTAAACATTCAGAAATGAACAGTAAACATTACACTTACAAAAGTTTCAAAGGAATAGAGACATTTCAAATGTCATATTACTGGCAATATACAGTGTTGTAACAATGTGCAAATAGTTAAAGTAGAAACATAAAAAGAAATGAACATACATTTGGGTTGTCTGTATTCTGATTGTTGACTTCACATTTGTTTATTGTCTATTTAACTTGTTTGCCAGTAAAGCCCCTTGAATTGAAATGTTCTTCACTGTTTGCCCTTTTCTTGTGGCAACATGTCACAAATATTGCTGTGGAGATGTCACACTGTGGCACTTAATAGATATGGGAGTTTATCAAAATTGGGTTTGTTTTGAAATTCTTTATGGGTCTGTGTAATCTAACATGGTCATACATTTGGCAGGAGGTTCGGAAGCGCGGTTCAGTTTCCACCTCATTTTGTGGGCAGTGTGCACATAGCCTGTTTTCTCTTGAGAGGCATGTCTGCCTACGGCGGCCTTTCTCAATAGCAAGGCTATGCTCACTGAGTCTGTACATAGTCAAAGCTTTCCTTAAGTTTGGGTCAGTAACAGTGGTCAGGTATTCTGCCACTGTGTATTCTCTGTTTAAGGCCAAATAGCATTCAATTTCGCACAGTTTTTTGGTTAATTCTTTCCAATGTGTCAAGTAATTATCTTTTTGCTTTCTCATGATTTGATTGGGTCTAACTGTGTTGCTGTCCTGGGGCTCTGTGGGGTCTGTTTGTGTTTGTGAACAGAGCTCCAGGACCAGCTTGCTGAGGGGACTCTTCTCCAGGTTCATCTCATGGCTTTGTTATGGAAGGTTTGGGAGTCACTTCCTTTCAGGTGGGTTATTGATTGGTAAACAGACCCCAGACCCCAGAACCATAAAGGGCGATGGGTTATATAACTGATTCATTTTTTTTTTTACCAGATCCTATTTGGGATGTCAAATTTGATGTTCCTTTTGATGGCGTGGAAGGTCCTTCTTGCCTTGACACCACTGACTATTTGATGGTTAAAACCATGGATTCTTTGGCATTTGATATTTGAGCAAGTGTCTTTGTGTCTGTGTCTGTAGGTACATGCATATGGCATATTTCTGTGTGTGTGTGTGTGTGTGTGTGTGTGTGTGTGTGTGTGTGTGTGTGTGTGTGTGTGTGTGTGTGTGTGTGTGTGTGTGTGTGTGTGTGTGTGTGTGTGTGTGTGTGCGTGCGTGCGTGCGTGTGTGTGTGTGTGTATCCTCGTCTCCCTGTCCCCCTTATATCAGTTTAAGCCTGTGTTTTTGTTCCCATTAGGGTTCCTACTCTTAAAGCCAGTGACTGAAATTCTTTATCAAAATATATGGAAAACATGTTAACGTAACCTTTCTCTCTCAGCTTTGTCCTTAGAGAGTTGACTATCTCTGGTCAATCCAGTCTTTGTCATTAGGGAGTTGACTATCTCTGGTCAATCCAGTCTGTCCTTAGAGAGTTGACTATCTCTGCTCAATCCAGTCTGTCCTTAGAGAGTTGACCATCTCTGCTCAATCCAGTCTGTCCTTAGGGAGTTGACTATCTCTGCTCAAGCCAGTCTTTGTCCTTAGGGAGTTGACTATCTCTGGTCAATCCAGTCTTTGTCATTAGGGAGTTGACTATCTCTGGTCAATCCAGTCTGTCCTTAGAGAGTTGACTATCTCTGCTCAATCCAGTCTGTCCTTAGAGAGTTGACCATCTCTGCTCAATCCAGTCTGTCCTTAGAGAGTTGACCATCTCTGCTCAATCCAGTCTGTCCTTAGAGAGTTGACCATCTCTGCTCAACCCAGTCTGTCCTTAGAGAGTTGACCATCTCTGCTCAATCCAGTCTGTCCTTAGAGAGTTGACTATCTCTGGTCAATCCAGTCTTTGTCATTAGGGAGTTGACTATCTCTGGTCAATCCAGTCTGTCCTTAAAGAGTTGACTATCTCTGCTCAATCCAGTCTGTCCTTAGAGAGTTGACCATCTCTGCTCAATCCAGTCTGTCCTTAGAGAGTTGACCATCTCTGCTCAATCCAGTCTGTCCTTAGAGAGTTGACCATCTCTGCTCAATCCAGTCTGTCCTTAGAGAGTTGACCATCTCTGCTCAATCCAGTCTGTCCTTAGAGAGTTGACCATCTCTGCTCAATCCAGTCTGTCCTTAGGGAGTTGACCATCTCTGCTCAATCCAGTCTGTCCTTAGGGAGTTGACCATCTCTGCTCAATCCAGTCTGTCCTTAGAGAGTTGACCATCTCTGCTCAATCCAGTCTGTCCTTAGGGAGTTGACCATCTCTGCTCAAGCCAGTCTTTGTCCTTAGGGAGTTGACTATCTCTGGTCAATCCAGTCTTTGTCATTAGGGAGTTGACTATCTCTGGTCAATCCAGTCTTTGTCTTTAGGGAGTTGACTATCTCTGGTCAATCCAGCCTTTGTCATTAGGGAGTTGACTATCTCTGGTCAATCCAGTCTTTGTCATTAGGGAGTTGACTATCTCTGGTCAATCCAGTCTTTGTCTTTAGGGAGTTGACTATCTCTGGTCAATCCAGCCTTTGTCTTTAGGGAGTTAGCTGTCTCTGGTCAATCCAGTCTTAGTCCTTAGGCAGTTGACCATCTCTGCATATTTTTGTCAGGGTATGTGAATTGAATAGGACTGGTCGGATGAAGACGAGATTAGTCTGAGAACAGACCTGGCTTTGAAACAGGAAAATATAATTCCCATGCTCAGAGACTTGTATTTATTCTCCTGTGTTCCATAATAGAAATATCTACAACATGTAGACACGCTGAACTGCTAGATGTAAAATCATATGTTGGGTTGGATGTGGCTTTTTACGTTAAATGAGAGCTGTATTCATTGGATACTTCTGTTGATTGTGTCCATTGACTACAGACCTCTGAACAGAGTCCCTGTTGCCCACCCCTAACCTTTCACTCATAACATTTGAACCCTAACCTTTTTCCACGTCACTGACTGTCTGTTCTGGGGGTTTGCAAAAAATGCAGAAAAGGGGGATTCTCCACTGAGAGAGAGAGAGAGAGAGAGAGAGAGAGACTTCGGCAAAGTCTGGAATGAGAGTCACTTTGCCCACTCACTCCTCTGCAGTTAGGTCACAATGTGATTTGTTCCCCAGTGTTCCCATTCTGTCCTGTTCACCAACTTTAACCCAGGGGTTGGGGGGGAAAGGAGATGAGGTATTTTGGACTATGCTGAAGGAAAGGCGACTAGGAAAAGAGTGTTCTGATGAAGCAAAGGAGGTAAGGAAAGGAGGGTTCTGATTAAGTAAAGGAGATTAAGAAAGAATGGTTCTGGTGAAGGAAATGAGGTGAGGAAAGGAGGCAGGGAAAGGAGGGTAGTGAAGGCTTTCAGGACACAGCAGGTCAATAGACAGCTGGTCGTTATGAACATACTGCCAAGCCAGCTGGGAAGACATCTGCACTGGTGGAGTAGGAGGAGGAGAGGAAAGGAACGTTCTCACAGCCACTGCCAATGGAAGAGGAAGAGAAAAGACAAAGAAAGAGAGAGTAGAAGAAAACAGAGAATAGTAAAAGAGAGAGAGAATATAGTGGTTGGATAGAGTGGGTTGCAGAGGAACTGTCAATCCGTTTGAATATACACCGTATATTTGACAGAACCTTTTTTTATCTGTTTCCTCTCTATCCTTGACCTTTTAACGGTATCAGCATCCCGTTGCTGTTCTATCAGTATAAACTAGAGCTCAGTAGAGCAAGTGGCTGTTGGTTAAAGGAGGGTGTGAGTAGTGAAGTCTCTCTGGGTGCATACCATATACAGTGCCTTGCGAAAGTATTCGGCCCCCTTGAACTTTGCGACCTTTTGCCACATTTCAGGCTTCAAACATAAAGATATAAAACTATATTTTTTTGTGAAGAATCAACAACAAGTGGGACACAATCATGAAGTGGAACGACATTTATGGGATATTTCAAACTTTTTTAACAAATCAAAAACTGAAAAATTGGGCGAGCAAAATTATTCAGCCCCCTAAGTTAATACTTTGTAGCACCACCTTTTGCTGTGATTACAGCTGTAAGTCGCTTGGGGTATGTCTCTATCAGTTTTGCACATCGAGAGACTGAAATTTTTTCCCATTCCCCCTTGCAAAACAGCTCGAGCTCAGTGAGGTTGGATGGAGAGCATTTGTGAACAGCAGTTTTCAGTTCTTTCCACAGATTCTCGATTGGATTCAGGTCTGGACTTTGACTTGGCCATTCTAACACCTGGATATGTTTATTTTTGAACCATTCCATTGTAGATTTTGCTTTATGTTTTGGATCATTGTCTTGTTGGAAGACAAATCTCCGTCCCAGTCTCAGGTCTTTTGCAGACTCCAGCAGGTTTTCTTCCAGAATGGTCCTGTATTTGGCTCCATCCATCTTCCCATCAATTTTAACCATCTTCCCTGTCCCTGCTGAAGAAAAGCAGGCCCAAACCATGATGCTGCCACCACCATGTTTGACAGTGGGGATGGTGCGGTCAGGGTGATGAGCTGTGTTGCTTTTACGCCAAACATAATGTTTTGCATTGTTGATAAAAGGTTCAATTTTGGTTTCATCTGACCAGAGCACCTTCTTCCACATGTTTGGTGTGTCTCCCAGGTGGCTTGTGGCAAACTTTAAACAACACTTTTTATGGATATCTTTAAGAAATGGCTTTCTTCTTGCCACTCTTCCATAAAGGCCAGATTTGTGCAATATACGACTGATTGTTGTCCTATGGACAGAGTCTCCCACCTCAGCTGTAGATCTCTGCAGTTCATCCAGAGTGATCATGGGCCTCTTGGCTGCATCTCTGATCAGTCTTCTCCTTGTATGAGCTGAAAGTTTAGAGGGACGGCCAGGTCTTGGTAGATTTGCAGTGGTCTGATACTCCTTCCATTTCAATATTATCGCTTGCACAGTGCTCCTTGGGATGTTTAAAGCTTGGGAAATCTTTTTGTATCCAAATCCGGCTTTAAACTTCTTCACAACAGTATCTCGGACCTGCCTGGTGTGTTCCTTGTTCTTCATGATGCTCTCTGCGCTTTTAACGGACCTCTGAGACTATCACAGTGCAGGTGCATTTATACGGAGACTTGATTACACACAGGTGGATTGTATTTATCATCATTAGTCATTTAGGTCAACATTGGATCATTCAGAGATCCTCACTGAACTTCTGGAGAGAGTTTGCTGCACTGAAAGTAAAGGGGCTGAATAATTTTGCACGCCCAATTTTTCAGTTTTTGATTTGTTAAAAAAGTTTGAAATATCCAATAAATGTCGTTCCACTTCATGATTGTGTCCCACTTGTTGTTGATTCTTCACAAAAAAATACAGTTTTATATCTTTATGTTTGAAGCCTGAAATGTGGCAAAAGGTCCCAAAGTTCAAGGGGGCCGAATACTTTCGCAAGGCACTGTAGCACCCTATTCACTATTTAGCACATTATGGGCCCTGGTCAAAAGTAGTGCACTTTTGTATGTGCATTTGGAAATTCACAAAGGACACCGGATAAGACAGGAGAAATACTCCAGATATAACAGACTGACCCTAGCCCTCCGACACATAAACTACTCCAGCATAAATACTGGAGGCTGAGACAGGAGGGGTCAGAAGACACTGTGGTCCCATCTGATGATACCCCCAGACAGGGCCAAACATGCAGGATATAACCCCACCCACTTTGCCAAAGCACAGCCCCCACACCACTAGAGGGATATCTTCAACCACCAACTTACCATCCTGACACAATATAGCCCACAAAGATCTTCACCACGGCACAACCCAAGGAGGGGCGCCAACCCAGACAGGAAGACCACGTCAGTGACTCAACCCACTCAAGTGACGCACCCCACCTAGAGACGGCATGGAAGAGCATCAGTAAGTCAGTGACTCAGCCCCTGTAATAGGGTTAGAGACAGAGAATCCCAGTGGAAAGAGGGGAACTGGCCAGGCAGAGACAGCAAGGGCGGTTCGTTGCTCCAGAGTCTTTCTGTTCACCTTCACACTCCTGGGCCAGACTATATTCAATCATAGGACCTACTGAAGAGATGAGTCTTCAATTAAGACTTAAAGGTTGAGACCGAGTCTGAGTCTCTCACATGGGTAAGCAGACCATTCCATAAAAATGGAGCTCTATAGGAGAAAGCCCTGCCTCCTTGCTTAGAAATTCTAGGGACAATTAGGAGGCCTGCGTCTTGTGACCATAGCGTACGTGTAGGTATGTACGGCAGGAACAAATCGGAAAGATAGGTAGGAGCAAGACCATGTAATGCTTTGTAGGTTAGCAGTAAAACCTTGAAATCAGCCCTTGCCTTAACAGGAAGACAGTGTAGAGAGGCTAGCACTGGAGTAATATGATCAAATTTTTTGGTTCTAGTCAGGATTCTAGCAGCCATACTTAGCACTAACTGAAGTTTATTTAGTGCTTTATCCGGGTAGCCGGAAAGTAGAGCATTGCAGTAGTTTAACCTAGAAGTGACAAAAGCATGGATTAATTTTTCAGCATAATTTTTGGACAGAAAATTTCAGATTTTTGCAATGTTATGTAGATGGAAAAAAGCTGTCCTTGAAACAGTCTTGATATGTTTGTCAAAAGAGAGATCAGGGTCCAGAGTAACGCCGAGGTCCTTCACAGTTTTATTTGAGGCGACTGTACAACCATCAAGATTAATTGTCAGATTCAACAGAAGATCTCTTTGTTTCTTGGAACCTAGAACAAGCATCTCTGTTTTGTCCGAGTTTAAAAGTAGAACGTTTGCAGCCATCCACTTCCTTATGTCGGAAACACAGACTTCCAGCGGGGGCAATTTTCGTGCTTCACCATGTTTCATTGAAATGTACAGCTGTGTGTCATCCGCATAGCAGTGAAAGTTACTATTATGTTTTCGAATGACATCCCCAAGAGGTAAAATATATAGTGAAAACAATAGTGGTCCTAAAACGGAGCCTTATGGAACACTAAATGTATAGTTGATTTGTCAGAGGACAAACAGAGATAAACTGATATCTTTCCAACAGATAAGATCTAAACCA